>NW_024429209.1:21913249-21938249 GCF_017639785.1 Mesocricetus auratus | reverse complement strand
TAGCAGCAGCTGGCGCTGATCCATCCTAAACCACAACCACGAGCTAAGTCACCATTTACCCAAGTCTGCTGCCCCTCGTCTCCTATCCGCAGAGTGAGTCACTGTCCCGCGTTCTGGAGAGACAGAGACAGTTGAATCTGGGCCATCACGACTCAGCATAACAGATCAATACAAAAACACAGCAGCAGCATGCTGTGTGCCCAACACAAAGAAAAAAAAAGAAAAACCTTGGGAAAAAAATGTCAGAGGAACTAGGATGAGGCTCACATGGCCTTCTCATCAAAGCCAGATAAGCAAAAGAAGAGGGATCAGACACTTGGCATTGTAAAGAAATACCTTTTGGGCTGGGCGTTGGTGGCGCACGCCTTTAATCCCAGCACTTGGGAGGCAGAGGCAGGCAGATCTCTGTGAGTTTGAGGCCAGCCTGGTCTACAAGAGCTAGTTCCAGGACAGCCTCCAAAGCCACAGAGAAACCCTGTCTCGAAAAACCAAAAAAAAAAAAAAAAAAAAAAAAACCTTTTGGTCAGTTGTGTCCCTCATGCTGTCATAAGACACCCAGATGAAGCTACTTAAGAGTCACCCTGGTTCACACTTCAGCTACTGTTGTGCCCAAAATCTGAACCCCAAAATCACCAAGAGGCCCATTTCAATGCAAAAGCAAAGAGTCTTTTATTGTAGATGTTTAATGCACTAACCCCATTAGCTGGGGCCCTTCACCCCGCCACCATGGCAAATGACTGGAGAAAGACCCCAAGCAACCTCAAGGCAGGGATCTTAAAGGGGAGTCTCTAGGGGTATGAAACAGTCTCAGGATTGGTGTGCTTCCAGGTTTGGGTGACCTGCCCTGTGTTGATTGGTCAACTGGTTGTTATGGCCCCATAGGCCCTAGGGTGGTTGCTATGCTCTGTAAGTCACTGTTGTGCACTGTCTGTAAAGCACATCCAGAGCTGTAAAGCACAGCCCCGCCAGCTAACTTCTGATTGGTTCCTTGCCACGAGGAGGGCATCTGACCTTAGTGACCAGGACAGGAGCGGCAAGGTCATGCAAGCACATGGTAGCCTGTCATGGCTGCTGAAATGGGGGACTGGTCACTACACTACGTCATCCAGCATAGCCAGCATGGGCAAGAATTGCCTGTGGCTGTGACTACAGGTTCTTGTTCATACCTTGGCCAAACAGGCTATAAGCTGGAAGGCCTGCCCCCCTGAGTGACTCATTTCCTCCAGCTAAACCCTACCTCCTCATTGGTTGGCCACTCCCACAATTTCTGAACCATTTTTACCCCAGAACATCTTATAGGGAGGAAAATTTGTAGGTTAAAGGTTTTATGGCTGGGTTAGTGTCCCAATCCCTCCACTGGAAGTCTTGCCTGGTTACAGGAGATGGCCAATTTAGGATCAGTATCCTCTATGGCTAGGAGTCATAGCTCGGCTCATCCTCATAGATCCCTGGGAGTTTCCGTTGCTTTAGGTTTCTAGCTCATCCCAGAGATGCCCCTGATTCCAACGGTCTCTCCCAGTACTCTCTCTGTCCATCTTCTCCAAACCTGATTTTCCCCTCCTACTCCCATCCCCATTCCTCCTTCCAGGTTCATTCTATTTCCCTCCACAGGGAGATTCATAAACACCACACACACACACACACACACACACACACACACACACACACTCAAAGCCATCCTTGTTACTGAACTTCTCTGGGTCTGCGGATTGTAGCATGGTTCTCCTGTACTTTATGGCTAGTATTCACTTACGAGTGAGTACATACCATGCTTATATTTCATCCAGACCCAGGAAGACAAACAAGGTATGTATTCACGCATAGGTGAGGAGCAGTGGTTCTCATCTTAGCGGAGGGATGCTGCAGCAGCAGCAGGGCAGATGGTCTTGCCAGTGAGAGCGAGGACAAGCAGGCAAAAACAGCAAAGCTTCCCTCTCCCTTCCTTCTACCTTGGAGCTACCGGAAAGCATAGTGACATTTAGGGTGAGTCCTGTTGCTTCAGGTAATCTGATCAGGCCTGCCCAGCAGCTTGCATTTTAGTTGGTTCCAGAAGCTCTCAAGGTGACAACCAAGGCTATTATCCGTCATAATGGCTGTGCTGGTTAGTTTTAGCTTTCAATTCGACATAATCTAGACTCTTCAGGAGTAGTCTTAATGTGGAATTATGTAGATCAGACTGACCAGTGGGCATGTCTGTGGGAGACTGCTGTTGTGGATAATTGATATGGGTAAACCGCCACTTCATGAACTGGGTCCTGAACTGTGTAAGAGTGGAGGAAGCTGGCTGAACAGAAGCAATCCTCCCTCCCTCCCCTCTCTCTTTCCCTCCCCCTCCCTCCCTCCCTCCCCTCCCTCCCACCCCTCTTTCTTTCCCTCCCCCTCCCCCCTCCCCTCTCTCTTTCCCTCCCTCCCCCTCTCTCCCTCTCCTTCTCTCTGTCTCTTTCTCTCTCCCTCCATCCCTTCCTCCCTCTCCATCTCTCTCTGCCTCAGTCTCTCTCTGTCTTTCTGTGTCTGTCTCTCTCTGTGTCTCTGTCTCTCTCTCTCTCTTTTACTCTCTCTCTCTCTCCCCTGTGAATGTGGCCTGACTCACTACTCACCAGTAGAGTTCCTTGCCTTGACTTCCCCCAAAGATGGACTGTAATCTCAAATCAAGGTGAGCGGAACAAGCCCTCTCTACCCTGTGGTTGCTCTTGGTTAAAGGTGTTTTATCACAACACAAATGAATGTAGGAGGGCAAATGAAGCCTGTTCTTTTTTCCCATTTAACGGATCTTTAGAAGAGACCTATTCGAAGCTGTAGCGGTGACCTTGTGCACGTGAGTGTGGCACACAGGGACGCTGGGTGAAATTCCCCATGAGCTTGTGGAAGATGCCCGGCTTTCTCTCTGAGAGGCCTGGGTCACACCTAACAAGTTGCATGCACAATAAGTTGATGATGACAGGGTTTCATTCACAGTAGGGGCACTGGCCACTAAGGAGACATAGTAAAGATGACGAGAGCCCACGGATCTGAAGTGCAGAATCAGAAACTGAACTGGACCAGCCCCCCTCCTTCCCCACGCCAGCCTACCAGGGTGTGTGCTTTAAGGCTTCATCTCAGAAACAAAGGAGGCTGGCTGCACCTTGCTGGCTTGGTCAGAGACAGAGGCGCGAGCTCCCAGGGGCACGCCCTGCATAGGTCAGTGTCCCATACCTGGAAGCCATTGTCACTTTGATTCTCAGCAGTGGTCCCTAGACCATCTCAGAGCCACCTCGGGATGTATTGAAGCACATATCCCTCCCTTTGCTTAGAACCACAGTCCGTAACTGTGTGATTGAGAAGGGCCTGGAACATCCATCCTGAGGGCACCTGCGTCTAGCTGGCCCCCATGTCCCCCATCACGGTCCTACAGCCCCATCTGAGCCCCTTTTACCTTCATACTCAGGGGGAGTTTTCCATGCCCGACTCGAAGTAGGATCTGAAAACCATGCTACTAAGTGAGTGACTCTGTAGTGGTAAGCAGTGCTTTTCCAGCGCCTCCAAGAGTGCTCTCTCTGCTTCTTCCTGCTATTCAGAAAGGTGTGCTGACACAGAAAATGCACCAGGGTGGGGTTTTGGCCTCCACTGTGTGGTATCTTGCTTCTCTGAGTCCGATGGTGTGCCAATGGTGTGCCTCCTCCCAAGGGATCTGGTAATCTGACCCTACAGGACCACTGGGCTGTCCAGTGACTCCGGCTGAATGGTCTTGGGGCTCACTTAGTGCTTGACCTGGGGACATGAAAAAAAAACTGAGAGAGAGCCGAGGTTGCATGTTCCGTTTTGTTCTTGGCTCCTCTCATGGCTTTGGAACCATGGAGGTCTCAATGTGGAGTTGTAATATTAGCTCTAGGGTTTTCTAACCCTCTGAAGCATACACAAGGTTGCATCATACCAGGTAGGGGAGCAGGGAGGGGCTGTCACTGGCACCCGCTGAGCGAGTTTGCCCTGGGAGCAGGCAGTCTCCTCTGTGGAGCTGAAGGAGTGAGAAGTCTGTTTTCCAACGGGGGTGGGGGGTGGGGGGAGTCAGAGCCACACCTGGCATTCCCTAGAGAAAACAGCTGTTGGGCATCTCCATGAGACACGATGTTCCTGCTGTTTCTGGAGTCTGGGGCACTCCGCCTGACAGATGGAAGTTAAGCCAGGCAGCGGGTCCCCTTTGCCTATTAAAGCAGCATTAAAATGTGTTTAGCGGAAATACCTAGTGCAGGCGGCACCCCCAATGAAGCTGGCATTCTCGTAGGCTCTGGAAGCATCTGGCAAACTAGCAAACGGGGAAAGCATCCATCAGCACACGAGCCATTACAGACATTTGTGCTGCTGGGCCCGGCAGTCGGGGCTATGAAAGGCTGTCCTTGCCAATGATACTTTCAGCAGAAGGGGGTGGCATTCTGGGGTGGGTTTGTTGCCAGAGACAGCAAATAAAGATGTCAGAGTGGGTATGGAAACGGGGACGTGACTGTTCAGGGGCCAGAAGTCTTTAGCATGATCCTTCTGGCAAACATCAGCCACCTGAAGACAAAATGTGTTAGCTAAATAGCAGCAGCAGCGCTTGGAATCTTACTGAACACAAAGGCAAAGGCATCGAGGGGACAGCTCAGAGGAAACACTCACGTGTAACGGTACAGCGGCGGTGTCGTTAAAGACAGCGTGGCTGTGGTTCTACCCCCCGGTTCTCCGCATACCAAGCACTGCAAAGTTGACTACATGCCGTTTTTGGGGGGGGGGGGGGGTAGTTGAGAGGGGGCAAGGCTAAGCTGACTGTGCCGAGGGGCGGACGATGGGGTCCCTGGGTCTTCTCCATCTCTAGTCACTCACTGCACCAACTGCTTCTCCCTCTCCCTCTCTCTTTTTGCAGGAAACTGAGCGTCCCGAGACAGGATGGACCCCAGTCTGCTTGGCCAGAAGCCAGGAGGCCTCTGAACCATGTGTAGAGTTAAAAGGTTGAGACCACACTCCCCTCCTCCAGGAAGCCTCAGGTCACAGTTTGGTCAGTTATAGTCATCGGGTTCCAAGTACACCATAGAGCAGGGGCTGCGTGGATACAAGAGAGGCGTCCCCGGGCAGGTGGCTGACGGACCAGACCGGGAGGGAGTGCTGGATATGAGGTTCCCTCGTGGTGAGCAACGGTGGCTGAGACATTTGGAACATGGGGCAGGTACAGGCAGAGAGTCGCAACACAAGTGCCCAGCAGAGCCCCGCTCCAGGCTGTGTGGAAGGAAGTCTTCACAGTGTGAACGAGACCCTTGCTTTGTCCTGCAATTTTGGTCACACAAACTAAAAGGAATTTGAAAACCTTTGTTTCATCTCATAACTGAACATAATATTATTTCTTGCTTCCTTAACAGCTGTTTTGTTATTTATTTCCATTAACTTAAGTAACTATAATATAATAACTAGAGGTTTGAGTTAGATAGGGTGGTTTTTTCCTCTGTTAACTATCTCTCCATCATTGGAAGCGACCGTTCCTCACGACAGATTGGAAACGATGAGCTCCTGCCACTCCCTGAGCCTCTGAGCTCCACAGTGCCTGAGAACCTCAGACTCTTCCCCTGCCCAGAATACCCCACACAGGATAGATTTGAACAGAACATAGCTTTAGGGTGCGTGCTGCCACCTGGTGGCGGTATACCCTAATTTAATTCCTAGAGCTTTGGCAACAAAGCAATCCTTAGGTAAACCTGGCACAGGCACTTCACAGGCTCTCTTTAGCACCCTCTGTTCCGCTGCCCAGCACAGACTGAAAGCTCACTCTTCACGTCTGCTTTCCTCTGTCCTCCTGACCTGCAGGTGCTGCTGCCCCATGGGGCTGCAGGGCTCCTTCATGAGAAGCCAATGCTGGTCTTGTCCTACCCCCCCCCCCCCCCGCCCCACAGCCCTGACCAGCAAGCCCCAGCCTCACCCGGGCTTGCAACACAACACCCCACCCCCATGGCCCTGTCACACTGTCGCACACCCAAGGCCGGCTCATCTGGTTAGCGCTGATCTGGCCGGAAGGAATAGTATTAAACCCGGAGACAGCTGTTTGCTCTTGGAAAAGAGCAGCTTTCAATTATTTAAGATGGAGCAACAAGGGCTTAGCCCTGACAGCTGACTAATCTGTGGACTCTCAGGCATCACCAGGTCAGTGAAGCTACTGTCCTCTGCTTGGTAACACGATGCCATCTTAATTTGTTTGTGCAATTATGTTGATTTTTTTTAGGGCTGCTGTCAAGTGTTAACATTGCGTTAGGCAGAGGACATAAAAAGATGGGCACACACCACGCATATTGTCACTGTGCGGGGGGGGGGGGAGGCGGGGGGGGACACTATTGGAATGAGAATGTCACTAATGAGTGGCACACGTATGGCTTCCCTGAGGCCAGCTCACTTCAGGTGATGTTTGTTGGACTCAGATGTCACATTTGTTGTTATGCATGATGTTTACTCGTCAGTGTTCCCCAGGAGTGGTGACAGGATGGGTGTGTACACGGAAGAGCATTATCAGTCTGGGAGGATCCTCTATCCCCTGGGAGGACTTTATCCTCTGGGAAGAGTCTCTGTCTCCTGGAAGGATTCTCTATACCCTGAAAGAATTCTATCTCCCCTGGGAGGAGTTCTGTGTCCCTGGGAGGATTCTCTGTACCCTGGGAGGACTCTCTCTCCCCTGGGAGGATTTCTCTGTCCCCTGGGAGTATTCTCTGTCCCCTAGGCAAACTCTCTGTCCCCTGGGAGGATTTTCTGTGCCTGGGAGGATTCTCTAACCCCAGAAGGAATTTTCTGTTCCCTAGGAGGACTCTCAAACCCTGGAAGGATTCTATGTCCCTTGGGAGGATTCTATGTCCCCTGGGAGGAGTTCTTTGCCCCTAAGATCATCAAGATTGCCTGTGTTCCTGCCTCTAGGCTAGCCACCATGGCCATTAGCACCTCTCTTCATGCTGTGGCTCCTGAGCCAGGGAATACTCCTGGAGTAGCTCAGTCTGATGCTCCAGGCTGGAAATCAGGTGTGTCAGCATCAAGCAAGCAGCCACTCAGATCGGGCTGTGTCCTGGTCAGTGATCTTCTGCTCTGGCATAGAGCCAGAACTCTGTCACACCTAGATACAAACGGACCCCCAGGAAAATGCCCAGTCTGAGAGCTGGTCCACAGGCTTCCATTGAATAGTGGACTCTTGTTTCATGTTTAACATACAGGGCAGAGGCTGGCTTGCTACACAGTGCCTTCTCTGTGGACCGGGATTTCCCAAGTACTCAGGAACCCACTCTTCTCTAAGCTCTTTCCCTCAGAGACACCTTCACGCACCCATCCTGCCATCACTGCAGGGTGAACGCTCCCAGGGCACGAGCGTGCCCGTCAGGAAGGTCACAGGTGCAGGAAGTCTGCTCTCCATCCCTTACTGGGGGTGACCTTATTCAGAATTTCCCAGGAAAAAAACCCAGCAGAATGAAGAGGGGGAGAGAGAAGGCACACACGTTACAGAGAGAGAAGGGGGACGAGAATAGAGAGAGGGAGAGGAGACAGTGGAGAGGGGAAGAGGAAGGATGAGTAAGACAGATATGGAGAGGGGGGAAGGGTGGAGAGAGGAAGGAAGAGAGGAGGGAGGTTGATCTGGACTGAGAAGCTGGAGAAGGCAGAGAGAAATGGAAGGAGGGAAAGAGGTATTCGGAGAAAAAGACAGGGAAAGAAGTGATGTGGAGGGGGAGAAAGAAAAAGGGAAGCGGAGGAATAAGCAGCGAGAAGAAAGAGGGACAGAGAAAGAAAAGAGAAAGGAGAAGCTAGCCCTTGTAGTCTGGGAGGCCAATGAATCCCACAGTCCCGGCCACTGCAGCTGGAGACCCGGGAGAGCAAGTGTTTGGTTCACTCAGAGTTCAAGCCTGAGACACACAGGAGCCACTGTTGTGTGAGCTGGCCTGAGCACCGAAGGCTCGGAGGCAATGCCCCAGCTCATGTAGGAGGGAGAGGGGACGCACAGATGGGGGCACAGGTGTATAGTGGGATATCCACCCTGCCTGCACCTGTAGCGCTGGCCACGCCTGTTTGGGCGTGGACACAGGTAAGAACATGACTGGGAGTGCCGTTAGGTCTGGGGTTTGGGCAGGTGGCTGTCTCTTGCATCCGGTGGGGTCACAAGGAGCAGCCTGTGTAGATCCTTAGAGCAGGAACCTGCAGGGGCCATCTGCTTCTTCTGTAAATGACTTCTTCCCGAAATAAATTAATTCAATATTTGAACCTAGTCCCGTGAATCATTATCCGTGCCTCTGCACCCGCGTGTGTCCCCACCTCAGGCTGCCTTTGCTCGGTGTGAACAGCGCGACTCACCTGGAGAGGCATCTCCTTCCTGGAGTTCAGGGATCGTCAGGCAGAAGTGCAGCCCTGCCCTCACCCAGAGCCTCCAGGAGAACCTGACACATCACAGATCCTCACAGAGGGCCCAAAGGCAAAGCAGCCAGGAGCTCAGGTCTTCAGCTCTCCCGGCTGGAATCCTGCATCAAAACATGGGGGTGGGGTGAGCAGCTGGAAGTTCAGCTTTCTGTTGAGGTCACCCTGATAAGACTCTGAGCCAATGAAGCAGTTCAAATCAGACCAAATCAAACAGAATTAGAAAAAAACCCACGTTTAATGGATGCAACACTCCCAGATGGCCAGTCCCCCAGAGAGGAGACAGGAAGCGGAGACCAGGAAAACCACCAGCCTCGTTTGTGGTGGGAGCAGTTTAAATACCCTGTGGGAGTGTTCTTGAGCATCTCTGGGAGGGGGAGGGACCATCATTTGGCAGGCTTTCTGAGATGCAACAGAGTTTGGTGGGCGGTGGCGGAGGGGGCCTTGGGTGGACCCTCCACCATAGCATCCCAGACTCTTGGGGTATATGGATGCCAGGGGCTGGGACAAAACTTTTATTGTAACATCCCAGACTCTTTGGGTATTAATGGATGCCAGTGACTGGGGTGAGGCTTCCACCTTAACAGTCATTAAGCATGGGAATGCGACTGCATCGCTGGTGAGTTCTCCATGGCTGGGCCATTTCTAACTCAGCTGGTCCCAGGAAGACCAGCTCCTTGTGAACAAAGCTAAGCTCAAATCCTTCTGTGGAAGGCCAGAGCACTACAGGATGTGCAGCAGGTTGTCTGGTGGCTTTGACCTGGAGTCTGAAGCAAAGACTCCTTCTTCACCAGGAGGCTGCGGCACTGTCCACTTTGGGGAGCTGTGCAAGCGAAACTCCTGCCGGGAAGCGTTGGAAAGGAGTGGAAAGGGCCTTGCTGGAGTCTCTAGAGGAGGTCGGGGCTGCAGGATCTCCTTACCAAACTGGAACTCCTACAACGAAGCCCACATGGCCCATAAGACGATGGCACACATACTACGTATAAAATATTAAGTAGGATGTCCTCTTGGACAATCATCTGTGGCCATTATCATGCTGTGTCTCTCACAGTTCACAGAAAACCCAACACACACAAGGAGAATGCATGAGACAGGCCTTCAAGTTCAGGTTAGGGCATGCCAGCTTACCCGTGGCCAAACTCAGCCACACTGAGAGTCTCCCCTACTGCACCTCCTGCAGCCTGGAAGCCCCTGTGTGATGATTCTGAGAGACAAAGACCAGAGAACGTGTTGCGCTTGAAGACAAGGAATTACCCACCTCTGCTCCAGGGGGACCCCCCAAGTCACCTATGAGATAGGGGAGAGTTTCTTACTCTGGCAAGCACAGTGTTGGCTGGTTTTCAAAGCCTCATACCATCCGCAGCTCTGGCTCTGTACTTCCAAATTGCAGTTCAAGACATGTGCCCTCAAGTCTCAGCTCCCATCTCTATCCGCCATGCTGGCCACCCGTTGCCATGATGTCCCCGCCATTATGGACCCTAGCCCTCTAAAACCATGAATCCTGAACAACCCCTTCTGTGAGTTGCCTTGGTTATGATGTTTCATCACAACAATAAAAAAAATAACTAATGCAACAGACTGTAGTGGGTATGTTTCCTTAATAACTAATGCAACAGACTGTAGTGGGTATGTTTCCTTAATAACTAATGCAACAGACTGTAGTGGGTATGTTTCCTGCCTGCAGAGAGCCCAGCTCTTGATCTAACTCAACATGGTAATGCCCTCCTTCAGGCTTAACTCAGTGCCTATCTTCTGGGACAGAACCAACCACGTCTTTTATGGGCAGCCTTCCCACACAGCCCGAGTTTCCGCCAGGAGCGGCCACAGGAGCTGAATGTAGGGTAATCTCATTCTGTGCTTGGAGCTGGGTTATCATTCTTCATCATATCTCAATAAATACTGATGCTTTCATTCAGGTTTCTCCACGCGATAAAAAAAATTGGAAAATTTAGATGATAACAAAATAAGGTTCTCTCATAACAATAACTCAGGAGACTTTATTATCTTTATGTTCATAAGTAATCATTATGGAAAATAATTACTCATGCCCAAAGGGGCGCAAACCTCTTACTGCATAATAAGCTGAAACACGTAAGCCAGTTAGAGTTGGAGTGTCTCTCCATCCTACTGTACGAGTGCACACACAGCCTTGATGTTTTTCTGAGAAAACACTACTCATCCGAGTGGAGCGCAAGTCCACAGTGTCAGAATGACCTCCCTCTAACAGAGCGGCCGTAGCATTGTTAATGGCCATATCTGTCTCAATTGTTTCCGCAACTTGTGTAGCCAATTTTCCGTTTCGGATGCTTCCCTTCCTCCCCCATTTTTTACGACTGTATGCAGCACTCATTAGTAAGCACACACATGCATCTTTTCACGCTTGTCCAATTATCTTCTTAGGATAAATTCCTAGAGGTTGGATTGCTGGGCTAAGGGATTTTCAGTCGTGGTTATTTTCAGATTTTTTTTTGATTCATGTTGTCAGGTTATTTCCTGTTTGAGTTTCATTTCTGTTGCCATGATAAAATATCCCCACCAAAAGCAACACGGGGGGTCGGGGGGAAGGGTTTGTTTGGCTTACGGTTCTCGGTTACAGTCCGTAATTTCAGGAAGTCGCTGTAGGTCACACCACATACACAGTCTAAAGCAGAGAGAAATGAAGGCCCCATGCTCCTGCTTCCTGGCTCAACTAGTTTTCTTCACCCTGACACAGTTGGGGGCCCAACCCAGGGGTTGGTGCTACCCACAGTGGGCTGTGTCAATCAATAGCCAAGACAATACTTCACAGACAATCCCACAGGCCAATCCAATCCGAACAATTCCTCTAATGAAGTTTTCTCAAGTGGTTATAGGCTGTGACAAGCTGACAATTTAAAACTACCCATCTAGCTGGGCGGTGGTGGCGCGCGCCTTTAATCCCAGCACTCGGGAGGCAGAGGCAGGAGGATCTCTGTGAGTTCGAGACCAGCCTGGTCTACAAAGTGAGTTACAGGACAGCCTCCAAAGCCACAGAGAAACCCTGTCTCGAGAAACCTAAATAAATAAATAAATAAATAAATAAATAAATACAGAAATAGTGAACAAGGGGACAGAAACGGGGCTCAGTGCTTAAGACTGCACACTGCTCCTGAAGACCCAACTGCCTGTAACAACAGATCCAGAAGATCCAACATCCTCTTCTGGCCTCCTTGGGCACTTGAGCAAACACACACACACACACACACACACACACACACGCACACACGCACGCACGCACGCACACACACACACGCACACACACACGCAGGCACACACACACACACGCACACACACACGCATGCACACACGCACGCACACACACACACGCACACACACGCACACGCACACGCAGGCACGCACGCACAGAGAGAGAGGCACACATTGTGTTTATACATATATATATAGTATGTATATATAATTAAATCTATATTCTACAGTTCTACATGAGAGGAAAACATGCAATATTTTGTCTTTCTACCCTTCCCCTATTCTTTTTATTTCATTTGTAGAATTTTGATGGTTTTTAAATTGATGACCTAGTCCCATAGCCTATGTGAGTTAATTCTTTAAATAGGCCTAATTCATTTTATTTTTCTCATATAGAGTAAAGGCTGTGGCACAAAGCCAAAGTCTTTGCAAGGGTCCCAGTGTGTGTCTCTGTGTGGAGGGGGTCATCATGAGCGGTCAGTGAATCCCAGTGGCCTTTTCCTGGAAGCTGGGGTTCGGATAGCTGTGGGCTTCAGCCAGGACATTTAAGTGTCTTTGGAAAAGTTGCCCATGTTCCTGGGCAGCCTCTGGCTTGGGTGGGCTAGCCATTAATCCTGGTCAGCAGGTGTGACTTCTTAGACACAGGGTTCAAGACAGTATCCAGTGCCTATGGGGAGGGGATGAGGCCACCGGCCAGTGGCCTGTCACCCAGCAAGGTGTGGCAGGCATGGCTGCTGCAGCAGCAGTTTGAAGCAGCTGCTCACATTGAGCCCAGTCAGGAAGCAGAGAGAGCAGCGTGTATGCCCAGTCCATACTCTTCTTCACTCAAGGAAGGACCCAGCTGGTGGGAAGGATAGTTCTTCTCTCTTCAGTTAAGTATTTCTGGAAACATCTTCACAGGCACGCCCATGACTGTTCCAAATCCCCTCGGGTTCACAATCAAGGAGTCTGGGATCCCTCTCCTGCCTGGGCATGGAGAAGAGACTGACAACAAGAGCATGCCTTCCTGCCCTCGGCTGCCCCCCAGTTCTGTGACGAGGACCCGTTCACTGTCCTCAGTGTGTCTTCTGGGTCTCTGCATCCCTGTCCACAAGTGCCGCCAAAGCCTCTACAACGACCACGGTCGGCCGTGGCTGGGGCCTCTTGAGCTGCAGACACCTCATCCATTTTCCTGGAAGAGCTAAGGGGAAATGGCTTTCGTATAAGGCAGTGGCTAAAACCAAGGTTTCTTTCTTTTGTTATTTTGGGCTTTTTTTTTGTTTTGTGTTTGTTTGTTTTGACTGTGAAATTGTTTTGGTACTTCTCAGTGTTTTGTTTTTTGTTTTGTTTTTTAACTTAGAGCCAGCCTACTGCATTGCTAGCCCTGCCTCTAAGCTCTATACGTCATCAGCCCTGTGTGTATTTATTTTAGTTATATTTTGAGTCGAGGTTTCGCTAATCTGTCCAGACCGGCCTTGAACTTGCAGTCCTCTGTCCTCAGCCTGCAGAGTAGCTGGAATTGCAAATCACACATCTGCAGAAACGGCTATCATTTCTTGAAAAACACACTCTGCCCTTTAAACACTTTTGCATCCATACCAAGAAGCAACTGGGTGGTGCTACTGTGACTTCACCCCTCTACCTGACGGCCACCAGGTCTCTCTCTCTGCCAACGCTGCCCAGACTGGCAGCATCATGTCACCATGAGTCCGGATCTCAGAGCGACCTGCTTAGGGCTCTGTCCCAAGCCGGTGTGAGAATGCTCCTGGTCACCCTGAGATCTGTGGCTGTAAGATGTGACTCAGAGCCAGTTGTGGGAGAAGCTGCTGTTTCTTCCTCTTGGGTACAGGCAGCTCCTGAGGAACATGGATGCAAACGCCAACCCCTTCCCTCCCTGGCACACCCACACCCCACTCACAGGTTGACAGGGCCCCCCCACTTGGTGAGCTTCAGCTCTATGGAGTGAAGACTCCGGTTCAGAAGTCTGGGCTGCGGTTGGCACTGTGACACCTCACATTCCTTCCTCCAAAGGCAAAGCGAAGTCCTCCCGAGCTGGCCAAGGTCACAGGCATTTGCAGGAAGCTTGACTTGCTACGCTGGTGCTGGGATCTACTCCAGGCAGTCCTCATGATACTGAAGCGAGGACTCCTAACCACTGAACCGTATTGCCAGCCCCCGCGACAGTTTTCTTGCTCCCTGGTCTTCTTGGTGGCTTGTGATCCCAACTGCTACCGAGGTGAAGGAGGGAGAGCCTAAGTTCAAGGACACCTCGGGTGTCGGTGTGAGTTCAAGACTGGGCGGGACAACACAGTGCCATCTGTCCTGAAGTGGAAAAAAGAGCCGTGGGGCTGTAGCTCAGAAGTACAGGCTGCTCAGCATGTGCAAGGCCCAGCCTGGGTTCTACCTCCAGTATTCCTAAAAAAAAAAAATCAATTAGTGACACACACGGTGACCATTGCTAGTGGATGTACACCTGTGCACCGGGGATTTCACAGGCCCCTTTAGCCCTCACGCCCATCAACAGCCCGTTGAGTGGGGAAGCCACAAGCTTAACTCTGCCTGAGTCCCGCTGCTTTCTCCTTCCCTCCTTTCCCTGCCCACACCCTCCCCCTCTTGATGGAGGTGGAATCACGGAGCAGAAAAACACTAAAACTGCTGCCATGCCGTTCATGGTTTTAATTTGACAAGAAAACTTGTGCAATTACATGGAACATTTATCTTGTTTCTTCAAAAAAATTTTTTTGCCTCCCTCTATGAATAACAAAAAGCCTTGGAGCAGGGAGAGCCCCACCCCCCCACCCCACCCCTACCTCTCTTCTACCTGTCCCTGCTCTAGCTGCAGCCAAAGCCCCTTGCATTTCTCCATCCACGGAGGTCACGGTCGCCCGTACTTGTGACTGGCCTTCTCCGCAGCAGGAGTTCTAACGTGACACTGGCACACAGCGGTGTCCCCCAGAGTTGGAGCCCCGCATAGAGCACGGAGCGTGGAAGGATGTGTTCAGAGCGCAGTCTGACAGGGACCGTGCCCCTCAAGACAACACCAACACACACTGACCCAACAAACGTTCACGCAGTCTCCCCAACCCCCAGTCTTCTGCCCTGCTCTGTCTCCCAGCACACGGCTGTTTCCACCTCCCTGACTGTCTAAATGTCAACGGATCTTCAAGTGTTTCTGGAAACACCCACCTCTGCGGGAAGGCTCTTTCTGCATTTTTGCTCAGGTCACCCACATCTTATCTGTCTGTCTGGATGCTACAGCTCCCATCAGCACAACGGACGTCACCAGTAGCAGGAATTAGAGTCAGGCCCAGCTTGGGGCTGGGTAGGATGCAGGTGAACCCCTATGGGTGGGATGTGGTTAGGCACACCCCACCGTGTGGTGGAAGACACTGAGGGGCTAGGCGATCGTACTGGCTCCTTTTCTCGTGGTTAGGACCAAGTAATCACCCAAACTAGAAACAACTTAAGGGAGAAAGGCCTTATCTTGCTTCATGGTTTGGAGATGTACAGGCCATTGTGGTGGGGTGGGTGACAGGGCAAGTGGGAGCTTGAAGCTGCCTTTCCACACCCAGACATGTCAAAGATGAGGCAGGAAGCAGGACCAGGCTGCAGCCTCTCAGTTGGCCTTGCTGGAGACACACTTTCCCCAACTAGGTCACATTTCCCACAAAGGTCCCACAACTGCCCCAAACTGGGTCCTGATGTGGGGACCAAGTGTTCAAGCACACCTTGTGGGAGCATCTCACATTCAAGCTACAGCAACAGTGAGGCCCTGCATGTTCAGCTGTGAGGAGCTGACACACAACCTCTACCCCTCAGCACAAGGACTTCCTGACCTTGACGAGAGTGGGCGATTTGTGATGGTTGGATGAGCTATGTGCCCCACGGGCTCACGGGTTTTCACGGTACTTTCCCAGTTGATGATGGTACCGTTCTTGGCGGTGTTGGAGGTGTGGTCTTGTTGGGCGCGGGCTTCGAGAAGTTAAAGCTTGGTGCCACTTTCATTTCCCTCTCTGCTTCATGCTTGCCTGTGAAGATGCCAGCCCTCAGCTTCCTGATCCTGCCTGCTGCTGGCTGCCGAGGTCCCAATCACGGTGGACTCCCGTCTCCGTGGAGACTTACTCCCCAGTAAACCGTTCCTTCCACGCGTTCCCTTTACCACAGCCACAGAAAGCGACTAACGCAAACGTCCACCAAGTGGCACACGGCGAGCCATCCCGTGCACCAAAGTCCTGTCATATTCAAAATAAATGAAATGCGTTCAACAGTCAGCCAGGGAGGTGAGCATTCTTGATTTTTCTGGGAGTTGCCTCTACTCTCGTGAAATGTGCAATTAAAGCCAAGCACCCTGCCAGATTCCTATGAGGTTGAGCAATGCCCGGGACCCGTTTCTGTATTCATCTCTTCCCTGACTTTGGAGATCCCAATTTAGACCTTTCTGCACCATAAATATTAAACATGAACTCCCGAGTTCCATCTGAAGGACCCCTCAAACTCTCATCATTATTCTTCCAAATAACAAGCAATGAGCAGGAACATTCGGTGAACAAAGTTTCATTGGAGCTCATTGAGAATGTGACCCATCTGGTGCGACTCTAAAAATTTTCAAGGAGAAATGCTTTACTGCCCATTTTCCCCTATGAATGCTTCTCAGGGAAAGAAGAATAAGAAGATAAAATGACAACCCTGCGAGTCTCCCTTTCAGAGATTTTACCTCACACTCCGTGTGCTTAACAAAAATGAGAAAGAAAAGATGTAGTTGCCCACAACACTAAAAATCTCAGTGGCAATCAGTCTAGAGGTGGTGAGACGAGAAAGAAAGACACTTGAAACTGCCACAACAAGTGTGTGTGTGTGTGCGCATGTATAGATATGTGTGCATGCATGTATGTGTGTGAATGCTTGTGTGTCTGGTTTTGTGTTTGTGTGTTTATGCATATGTGTGAGTGCATGTGTGTATGCATATATATGTGTGTGTGCATGTGTGTTTGATTTTATGTATGTGTGTGCATGTGTGCGTGTGTATTTGGTTTTGTGTGTGTATATGTATGTGTGGGAGTGTATGCACGTGTGTGTGTGTGTGTGTGTGTGTGTGTGTGTGTGTTGACTGGGTGTCTTCCTTAGGAACTATCTACCTTCCTGTTTGAGTCAGGGTCTCTCACTGGCTCACCAATAGGTTGGACTCATTCACATGTGTTCACACCTGCATTAACATGCTCAGATGTGCACACACATTAATGTCTACACACTCAAATGTGATTTCCCAGATGTGTCTGCACTGACACAGAGGGGTGGTGTACATATTCACAGACATGGGAGAAAAGCACACACACACACACACACACACACACAGAGAGAGAGAGAGAGAGAGAGAGAGAGAGAGAGAGAGAGAGAGAGGAAATGTCTCTGCTCTGAGTAGCAGCATCTCAGTGAGTCGGTCATCCCAGGTAATCACAGAGTCCACCATTTATTGCTGTCCTCTCTCCAGAGCCTGAAAGCTACCCCGGTATTGCAGGTGGCAAGGAAGGCCTCCCAAACACGGTAGCTCTTCTGGGGGAATGGTACAGGCTCTCAGTGGACCATCTCTGGGGGTTTCAGAGTGTCTGTCTGGGATGGTCACCAGTCAGCTATGCCAGGGGCAATGTTCTCTTTTGGAAAGGAAGCCCCCAGCCTCCAGCCGGAGCCCCTCCTCCATGCATTCCCAGCAGTCTCTGTCTGCCTGCATGCAGAACATGCCCATGAATTATCTATGTGCCTGGGAGCCCGGCTTGACAGGGAACTTGGGAACTGGGTAGAAACGTTGCAGGCAGTGGGACTCAGCTGCTAATTACGTCTCACTGTCAGTTAACAATGCCGCCACATCTGCTGGGGGGGGGTCTTCTCCTGTCTTCCTTGTAGAGAGAAGGTGAACAAACAAACCAGACATTGGCAGCACTTAGAGAGCCGTGAGCTGGGGCAGCATGCCCAAGATCTCAGAGTAAAACGCCTCTGAGGACAATGGCGGAGGTCATCAGGACAGGAAACAGAACAGGAGGGCAGGGGCTTTCCAGGAAGTTGAATTGGGTACCCAGGCTTCGGGCAAAGTCATCCCAGCCATCGCGCTACTGTTTGCTCACATGGGAAAGGTTCTCAGATCTGCCTGGCAACATGGCAGACCAGGACCTACATGTTTCCCCCACATGGCGCTGTGTCCAGCTCGGATCCCCTGAGCTCCAGTCACCGCCCTGCACTCCACAGTCACCTTGGGCTTCTGTTGCTTCTTCCACAGTCCCACTGTGTTTGGAGTCTGCAGCTGCTGTACCGGGAGTCACTGGTTGGAAACTGCTTGTGATGCTTGCAGGGCAGAGCTGACTCTGTGGCACCTGGCACCTGGCACCTGCCCAGCGCTCATGCTGCAGGCTCAGAGTAACCGACGCCACTGCTTCCTTCCAGCTGAAGGTGGGACAGTCCCAGGAGACCGCCCCGAAGAAGAACTGTCTGCTACAGTTTTCACACATTCAAAACACACTCCAGGCATTCCAAATGGCTGCAATTGCAAAGACCATGGTTAGTCTCCGCCCCCTTTGGGCGGGGCCTGTAACTGGAAAAGATGGTAGACCCACTCCAAGTTTTTCTTCAGAAACTCGGCGTAGAGATTTCCTTTTCCCTCTGAGCCAGGGAGGGGAAGGGGATTCAGTGTTTTGGTTTGTGTTTTGTTTGTTTGTTTGTTTTCCCATTTTCTCTTTTTCTTCAAGGATTCCAACAAACAAGGGTCCAAAAATGGTGTTCTAGAAGTTCCATTTGAGTTGTGAGAAAGCATTTTAGGGATTTTACCAAAGGAAAGAGATGGGTTTGCCTTTTTCTAACGTGTGTGTCATAAGGGGAGCTTATGGGATATTCGCCCCTGAGAACAGCTCTCCTGGAAGTTGGAAATGGCCGCATGGCCCTCAGCATCACATGCCCAGAGATGAAAAGGAGACAGTGGGCCAGTTCCTGCAGAGCCAAGAGCTGCCGTGTGCCCAGTTTAGTGACCATAGTCATAGTCTGAAGTTGCTTAGCATAGATGGCAGTGCTCGTGCCACAAACAAAGACACGGGGAACCAGTGTGCTGAGCCTTGCAGGCCGCACAAGTATGCAGATGTCAAAGCATCACTTTGTATGCTGCAAACATTTACAAGTCACATTCATCAGTTAATGACAAGTGTAAAGTTCCCAAAGGACTGCTGTGCCAGCTTACACACGTGTAGGGCCTGTAGTCCAGACACTGGAGCGGCCACAGCAGGAGGATCACAGGTCAACCTGGGCAGCAGACGAAGACCCTGCAGTCAGCCTAGGAGGTGGCTCAAGTCCCAGTGGCTTTGCCCGGGAAGTTCAAGAAGTTGACTTTGGTCCTTGAAACAAAGTAACAAAGTTTTTGTTTTAAGACAATGCTTTTGCAAGCTTGTAGTCTCAGAACCTGGGAGACACAGACAGGGGAATCAAACCTATGTTATCAAAACCAGTGACATATCCCCCTCTTATCACACATATGTGCATTGTATACAAATCTCTTCAGGAAGTCTGCACCTCCTCTACACAGAGCTGTCTGTGGCTTTTCTCATTCATTATTTGCCTGCTGAGTCCAGGCCAGTGAGACACCCTGTCTTGGACATAACGGTGGATGGTGCCTGAGGAACAACACCTGAAGTTATCCTCTGACCTACACACACACACACACACACACACACACACTCACACGCGCGCGCGCATACACACACACACACACACACACACACACACACACACGAGGTGTCTAGCTCAGTACTACAGAGATTGTAGATCATGGGTTTGACCCCTAGCACCACAAATAAATAAAAAGAAAGAGCTGAGGGGAGGAAGGGAAGGAGAGAGAGAGCACGCCAGTCCCTGGAATACCCTCTGAGGCCAGCAGGCTATCTTCACCTAGACCTGAGCATGGTCTAGAAAGACGGACCCGCTAGGTATGAGCCACGCACTGCCACGGAACTGAGAGGGTTGTCTCGTGGCGGGTCCAGAAGCTTGGAACAGACCCCAGGCTTTTCCAGGAGAGGCTCAGAAATCAGAAGCTGCAGGAATACAGACAGACACATCCCTGGGGGACCAGCGCTCTCATGGCTCTGAAAGGAAGGTGTGTATGACATGCACAGAGCGCCTCTAGAGAATTTACTTAAAACCAGAAACGCTCCCCTCTCCTGTAAACCTCGTTTTCTCCACTCTAGGAGTGTAGACGATGGAGCCGTTTTCACAGGAGCGCCTGATCAAGACGAAGAACGGATGAAACGCGACTGCTGATATTCCTGGGAGATGCCTCGTTTGAGTCTACTTCCATTCTAATGTCATTTTAAAGATCTTTATCAAAACCAGTGACATACCCCCTCTTCTTACACACATGTGCCTTCCTTCAGGAAAGCTGCATCTCCCCTCTCCACAGAGCCACCTGTGGCTTTCCTCATTTGCCTTCTGATCAGAGCCCAGTTTCCTCCCTGCCACAGCTCTGCATAGTCTAGAAAATTCCACACAGCAGCTCTTTTGCAGGGCTCCAAACCAACCTGCCGGCTTGATCCACTCTGTCTCCTTGAAGAGCATATGTGGCTCTGCAGCTCACCCCTAATCCATTTGAGATATTTACCTCAACGCCTTTGGGTGGAGCTGGCAGAGATCAAAAGTAATTACTTCCTTAAATTAATTTTCAAATTCCTGTGTCTTCCCTCCCACCAAATAAATATTTCACCAGCAAGAAGCTGGGGTTCTTTGTTTTTCTCCCCTTTGCAGATTTCTTTTTTTTTTTTTTAATTAGCTGATACGCATGTACTAGCTGGATGTTTTCTTTCTCCCACCTCTAGATTTCCTCACATTAGCTTACAGAATAAGAGACCCTTGAAACAAATCTAAAGCATTTCCCCCATGGAACACTAGCGAAGCAGTGACATAGGGGGTTAGGCGCCGGGTATCCAGTGGTTCCTCATCTATTCCGTTCCCACCTGAGATCCACACCCGGAGAGCCTGCCTGCCCGCCGAAGGCGCTGTGAAGAAGTGTTTGTTCTTGCTGCTTCTGGGACCCTGGTTGTTAGTTAAGCTGGAAGCTTCTGAGATCTAAGACCAAGCTTTTGGAGCGCATCATTGAGAAGCCTCTCTCGGACTCCCTCAGCCTGCAGCGTATGCCACTTGCCTGCCTGCCTGCCTGCCTGCCTGGTGACAGGGACCTTCACAGTGGTGGCAGGCACATCTGCAGAATCCTCGCTCCAGACAAACAAGCCAGGGCAGCTGACTTGGAACTGACAGTAATTTTCTCCCCAGCTGGCAGAAGATGGTGGTTTAAGGAGGAAAACCTGAGAGGGGCTTGGCTGTGGGCCTGCAGAGAGCAGGAAGCTGGGGATGGACAAACCTGCCCTGCACACCTGCTGCCAACATGCTCCCTTCCTTTGTTTCCAAGCTGCAGCTCCAGGTGCCTGGGAGCCACAGCCACGCCCCTCTGGGGAGTCTCTCCGCAATCGCTCCGCTCCTCCATCCCACCCGCAAGAGTCCGGCTTCTGCCTCAGACAAACCAGAAAGATTCATATCGAGACATGCCAGCTTGAGCCCGGTGGAAATGCTTAGCTCTGTGGCCCCCACCCCCCAGCTTCCCTGCTGACCCCGTGGACCAACTGGCAGCTACCCATCCCTCACCGGCTTTGTGGCTCAGACAGGTCCAGTGCTGAGACTGAACTTTTGCCTTCAAAGGGATTTCAGGACAGAGTGCCCCCCTGTGGGAACACCAGACCTTGAGCAGAGACCCACTTCCCCTTCTGCCTGGGAGTAGGCAGCTGTAAGACAATGTTTACTAAAAACAATACAATGCCTGGGGGCATTAAGTTCCTGGAAAAGGCCTGCCCACAGAAACCACCCTGACCTCGACCTTGTCCAAAGACTAACCACCTCTTCTGCCACGCCCAGATCAGTTTCTGGGGTCAGAGCAGAACCAGCCAGGGGAGAGGAGAGAGCAGAAGCTTCTCTGGTGGGAGCCTTTCTTAGGAAGTTTTCTTGAACCTTTTTGGAGCCTGTTTAAAGTTTTCTTTACACCGTTGAACAAGTCTCTGTGTTGTCAATCCCCAACACCCTCCGCACGTTCTCGGACACAGGCCGCGCAGCAGACGCGACACCCCCCCAGCCCTCATGATGCCCCTGGAAGGCTGGGTCCTCGTGTTCCTTAAAGTTGAGAAACTGACAGTCAGCTCCTGTCAGGGGATTCAGCCAAGGGCTCTGCAACTGCACAGGCGGCTTTTCTTCTTGCTCTGGGAGCCTCCTCCACACTCCAGTCTTAACCATGAAAGTGGGTTGAGAGCAGGGAGCAGTGGTGCAAGACAGGGGGGGGGGGGTTCCAGCGGTGAGGAGGCTGAGGCAGGAGGGTCAATTCCAAGTTCAAAGCCAGGCCAAGATACACAGCGTGACTCTGTTCCAGAAAGAAGGACAGAGAGAGAGGGGAGAGAGGAGAGGGACAGAGACAGAGACAGAGAGGAAAAAGGAAGAAAGAAAGAAAAAGAGAGAGGGGGGAGGGAGAGAAGGAGGGAGAGAGGAAGGAAGGAAGAATTCAGGTGCCAGGGTTTCAATTAGTGCCCACCCTTAAATAAATAAGTCTTCTTTTCTCTCCGTACAAATCATATTTAGAATTTCAAATCATAAAACAGAGTGGAGGGAAGGGGACAGAACACAGGTACTCCCCTGCCTCTGCAAAGAGACTCTCCCAAACTCCTCAGAGTCAGTTGCTCTGACACCGTGGGGAGCCCAGCCCTCTGAGTACCCTGCCTCTCTCATTAATTCAAAGTGCCCCAAATGCCCGGACCTCAGCATCTCCTAAGCGGGGCCGGGGGGAAGCTTGGGTGCCTAGCAAGCACTCTGAGGCCACTCACTGGATTTCTCCTTGCGTCAGCTCAGACATTCGGGCTCAAGCTTCTGGTTGGTCCATGTTCCTTAACTGAGAACTGTTAACTCCCTAGGGTTAAGAACTGTAGTGCCTTCAGTCTTGCCTGAAAGAATGCCAGGGGTGGAGCTCG
Organism: Mesocricetus auratus; assembly: GCF_017639785.1. NCBI lineage: Eukaryota > Metazoa > Chordata > Mammalia > Rodentia > Cricetidae > Mesocricetus > Mesocricetus auratus. Next base: position 21,915,645 of record NW_024429209.1, on the reverse strand, counting down.
ACCATCTCTCTGGGCAGCCAGGGACTCTCAGCGCCTGTAAAGAGACTATCGTAGAATCTACAAACCATGCAAGAAAGGCTCTGAGGAGAACGCCCCCTTCCAGTGCTGGTGTCCTCTGAGTGTAACCATGCTTTCCACTCCTGATACCACACACACACACACACACACACACACACACACACACAGAGCACACACACACACACACACACACACAGAGCACACAAGCGGCTATGCTTGCAGAGGCTGTATTTTATGCACGTGCTAGTTTCATTTCTGGAATGTGTAGGATTTCCAGAGGTAAGAGTCATGGAATATCCCACACTTCATCCACACTGTGCCTGGAGGGGCCTTGAGAGCACCCAGCTGTATACTCTGAGGTTGTAAATTCTGAGCCTTCTGGAAGGCCATTTCCCACAATACGCTGGGCTTTTCTTTTTTCTCAGGGGACACACCTTCTGTTTTAAAAAAAATGAAGCCCCTGGCCTGCATCTCTTTCCACAGGAGGTGGAAGCAAGTCCTCGGTGCTCATTCTTCCCTTTCCAAAAATCTGGACCCAGATTCTGCCCCTGCATCTCTTATCTCCAAAAACCACACGGTGCTTTCCCAGAGCTGGCCTGATGCCACGTGCCACCACCAGGCCAAGGTTGGGAGCTGGCAGGCCTGTCCTCTCTACCCCAGCCAGGGTTTGTGTGGAGAGCAGGCCTGAAGCTTTTAAAGGCTCTGGCAAACTCACATTCCTGGGATAAAAGCTAAGGATACCAGGCTGCTGCTGCGTAGCGCTCAGGCTTCTCCTGGTAAGATTTCAGGTCAGCTGGATCCCTAAACCTTGGACTGTTGATACTTGATCATTCCCTGCTGTGGGACCACCTAGCCATGGTCGTCATGGTAACAGCACCCACTTGATGGCAGCAGCTTCCTCCCAGAGGCTGACAAAGAACATGTCTCCAGTCGCCACCAGCTTGCCCCCCGCTCCCCCCCCCCCCGCAAGGAGAACTCTGAGCCAAAGCTTAGTGAGTGCCCACATGTCACATCACGACTGCCACAGAGGTCCTCTGAGCTGGATACATGATCTCCCAAGAAACAAAGATCATTCCCGTGTCTCCGGAGAGGATGTTCATCAGAGTCCACATCCCGGACTCCACACCCAAGCCCACTGTCGGCATCTCTGAGCATCCCTCAGCATGGGGAAGCGCTCCGAGTTCTAGAAGGGGAACCTGACACAAAATAAAGCCCTCAGGGGGTGGCCACGCCCCACTTCTCCCTGTCCCATCTCTGAATGCACCATCAGCGGTCCAGCCAGAAATAAACGCTTTATGTGAGGCTGTGCCACGGACTCTTATGGCAATAACATTTGGAGCCTTTTACTGGGACATAAACTGTAAGCTAAAATGTCACCAGATTTTATTAGACAATCTAAACTTAATTGCAAAGAAGTTGACGTACTCATAAAACATGATGTAAGACCTCCATCTAAGCAGTGTCCAGGGACCAGCCAGGGGCACACAGCAGTGACTAAGTGACAGTTTGCCCTCTACGTCAGGAAGCATTGAGGGATTTCTGGAGCACAAAGAGGGAAGAGTTATGTTGGCAGGAAGCGGTGTTATTACTTAATAATAATAACACAAGGAACCAAAGGTTAAAAGAGGTCAGCACAAACCATGTTCCAAGGCCGTTTTCTCTGGAATAAAATTTTCATAAAGAGGTCTAAGTCTTTTTTTATGGCCAGGGAGAACATCACTGGGAAATTAATGATGGGTCTGAATGATAAATCTGCCTTCACGGTGGAGTGGGGCTGGTTTGTTGGAAATATGCCAGCATGCCTCTGTGGCTGCGATGAGCAGAGACAAGGATGCAGCAGGGGTGGTGCTCCAGCCAGGACACCTAGGCAAGGATGCAGCAGGGGTGGTGCTCCAGCCAGGACACCTGCCCCAAGGTTGCATCCAGAGGGCCATCTGCCCCGCAGTAACATCCAGAGGGCCACCTGCCCCAAGGTTGCATCCAGAGGGCCACCTGCCCCGCAGTAACATCCAGAGGGCCACCTGCCCCAAGGTTGCATCCAGAGGGCCACCTGCCCCTCGGTAACATCCACAGGGTCCTTATGCTGCCACCTGTTCTGCTGCTTGATTTCATGACATCTGTTTCAAAGAAATTATATTCTATATTTTGTGTGTTCAAGGACTGGTCATTTGCTTTCAGAAAAAGATTAGTTATGATCATCATTGGGATGAGTCCGTGCTGTTAATTAGGAACCTCATGTTTTCAGAAATGGACAGCACTGTGAAAATGGACAAAACACTCACAGTTCCCCAGATTAGGGAAAACCTTCTCAGTTGCTAACTGATCAGTTTTCAAAGTGATTGCGTGAGTTTTCTCCAGATGCCATCGCAGTGCTGGAG
>NW_024429209.1:21015749-21190749 GCF_017639785.1 Mesocricetus auratus | reverse complement strand
CTAGTGGTTTATAATTCCCGCCCTTGTGTTTCTGCATCATTTACCCCTTTGGAGGGTTTTCAGAGGCCCTTAGCACGTGTGTGTGTATGCCCTGACCTGGCTCTCCAGACCCTCTGACAGCCCTCTGCAGGCTCAGCAAAGACTGGGCAGCTGAGTCTCCGGCTGGGTTTCAAGGAGCTTCAGCAAGGCAGATACACTTGAACAGACTTTATCACATTGTCAGGAACTTGAAATTGTAGTCATTTGCATGACTTCACTTTAATTGCTGTAATAAATAATTTTTGGTTAATTAGGATGCATAAACTTATATATCATTTATTAGCAAAAATAATTTGCAAGAGAAATTGATGTGTTTTTTCATTAGGCTTTCTCAGCTGGTCTTGCAAACCCTGATAAGTAAACAGTCACCCAAGCAGTGGCAAGAGGACCCTCGTACTTGACTGCTAAGTATTTTCAGATCTACTGTGCGCAGCTGTGTGCTGCTTTGGGGAGTCACTGACCAAAAAAAAAAAAAAAAAAAAAACAACAATAAGAGCAAAACTGTACAAAGAGTTTTCTGGCAGGACTGGAGTTATCTTATCAATTTTTTACTGTGCCTTTGGGCAAGTGACTTAAATGGCTCTGTGCCTTACTTCCGCATCTGCAGAATGTACTAGAGGGTGTCATGGTTTGCACAAAGCTTACTGTGGAGGTGGCTCTCAGCATGCACTTCCTTTCATCTGGTAGCTTCATTCTGATGTTCATTGGAGAATTAATTCTCTTATTTGGTCCCTAAGTTTTAAGTAGGACAGGAGTAGGGCTTGCAGCCCATCCCTGGATCAGTTTGCATGGTCTTGACCACATGGTCGAGGGATGGGCAGGGGACCAGATTGCTCCATAAGAGCTAATTCTGAGTCTGTTTCCCCCGCCCCCAGAGCCCTGTGATGACATTGGAGCACCCAGGTCCAATCATATCTAAAGGAAGTCTACCCCCTTGGAATTTTAGATCCATGATCCAGTAAATATCCAGTGTGGATGTAAGCCAGCTTGATATTTTTTTTTCTTTCTGTAGGTCTCAGAAAGACTTTGTTATCAACTCTTGGAACTATGTCAGATTTGGGGGACTTGATAGCTAACTAACATTTAAAAAGCAAAATGAAACTGTAAGGGTTGGACATGGCTCCGTGGTTAAAAGTACTTACTGTTTTTGCAGAGGATCCAGGTTAGGTTCCCAGAGCTTACACTGCGGGCACAGCGCAGAACTGCCTATAGCCCACCTCAAAGGAGTTTGATAGCCCTTCCTGGACTCTGGGGATGGCTGCACTCACATGTACACCCCATGTACATATAAAAATAGTAAACAAACAAACAAACAAAAAGAAACCCACCTGCTTATTACCTAACTACTGTGATTATTTCGTGTAGGGCAAGAAGTGGTCCCACAATTGGAGTGATGAGACATGTGTGGGTTTGATTACAACTCATGGTGGAGTGATGTCAAATACATATTCAAAATCTTGAGGGAGACCTTAGAATAGGCTAAGTGGGAAGGGGAGCGTGCTGTGGTCCAGCAAGGGTTGGCGACTCTACCACTGTCTTTTGTGTGTGTAATGGGTGGTCTTCTGGTGGCCACCAAGGTATGCACTCATCCCTGATCTGGAGCAGACTTCCCCTGAGTTCTGTTCACTGACAGGATGTGCTGTGGGTGCTACATGGCCTTTCCCTGTCAACCCGGAGCCCCTTATGATGGAGTATGGCGCCTGCACCACAAGCTACTCCAGGGTATCAGGAAAAGAAATACCAGATGTCCAGCTGTTTGTACTAAGAAATGTCTTTATTGCCAGGAGAATGTGTGTGTGTGTGTGTGTGTGTGTGTGTGTGTGTGTGTGTGTCTTCATTACAAGTGCTAAAGAGGTCTCTCTCTTGTAGGAGGGATCAGTCTTATATATAGTCTTACAATACAGTAGAAAAACCCCAGGTGGAAGAGAGCGTGTTTTCCTCGTGCTAGATGTTGATGTCAGTGGGGCAATGCGGGGGCAGTAAGCCAGGACTAGAAAACAGGATGCACCTGTGGCTATCAGCTGACAGACAACTCAGAGACCCTGTGGGGGCTATGCCCCAACATCTCCCCCTTTTTATTTTTTGAAATTTTGTTTGAACTGTTTGCTACTCTATAGAATCTTCCATATAGATTTCTTTGGCTCTCAGGCCATATTATAGGCTTTTACTATTTTTCTCAGGGACTACAGCCGTACCCACTCCTTGTAAAAAGTTTTTATAGATGACTCACAAAATTGACCTTAAATTTGTAGCAATAACCAACCCTGTATAAATGCAAACAAACATTTATAAACAATATTTGGGAATGTGGGCGTCGTTCTTTCCAAACTACTTCCTGCTGTTAAGGGGCGCTGTTTATACCATGGGGATCATGACAAAACTCAGAAACCTGTATAAGACCTTATTTTTGGGGTCTGCAAGGCTGTATCATCTTAGCTGTTTTAGATGTTGAATCACTTGGGCCACTGCTTCTGGAGGTCTTGTTTCATCAAACCATACTAGTCTGGAAGGAACCCACAGCTTTTTATTTTCTGTGGAAACCAAAGCAGAAAAATTTTCCCAAGTAACCTGTCCTTATGTTTAAATTTAGAAGTCAAAGCATTTTCAAAATATGTAAGTTGAATTATATCAGCAGCATTGATAATCAAATATCTTTTAGTAGTTTTTGTTTCTTTCTTAGCAATTAAACAGTTTAAAAACAACACAACAGCACACAGTATCCAGACTCTCCGTGTATTTTTCATTCCATATACTTCTATCTTTTTTTTCTTTCATTTAATGCTAGTACCTCGTTTACTAACTGTTACCAATTTTTAATTCACCTATTTTTAATCCATCTTCCAACCAAGGATGATCCCTCAGGCAAAAGCCTTAAGATTTACTCAATCCACCCTCCAACTGAGGGCAATCTCTCAGGTTCCCTTTTCTTTCCCAACCTTGCAGGCAAAAGCCTGGAGATTTAACCTGGTACCCCTAACTTGGTATCTCTTTCCAATACACCCTCATAGCCTTACTTACTGGCCAGCCTTTGAGGGCGATCTCTCAGTTCCCCTTTACTTTCCTGACCTCAATGGATCAGGCGAAAGGCTGGAGATTAATTTAATACACCTTCTCCTTAGAAGGTGATCTCTCAAGTAAAGGCCTGGGGATTTAACTGTTGATCAATTTACTGTTGATGTACCTGTTTTTAAATCTTTTCTTTCTTGAGTCTCTCCTCTCCTGAGTCTTCTTTCTGGCCAATCTTTCCCAGTCTTTCCAAGTCTCTCTGGATCTCGGTGGGCCCTCAATTGCAGCGCCCACACCACAAACTAGCCCAGGGTATCAGGAAAAGAAAGATGTCCAGAAGTTTGTACTAAGAAATGTCTTTATTGCCAGAAGAATGTGTGTGTGTGTGTGTGTGTGTGTGTGTGTGTGTGTGTGTGTGTTCATTACAAGTGCTAAAGAGGTCTCTCTCTTGTAGGAGGGATCAGTCTTATATATAGTCTTACAATACAGTGGAAAAACCCCAGGTGGAAGAGAGCATGTTTTCCTCGTGCTAGATGTTGATGTCAGTGGGGCAATGCGGGGGCAGTAAGCCAGGACTAGAAAACAGGATGCACCTGTGGCTATCAGCTGACAAACAATTCAAAGACCCTGTGGGGGCTAGGCCCCAACAATGGAGAGAGAAGGAAGGGCTAATGACCACATGTCTGCTGAATCAGCAACTCCATGACATCTGTCCCCTTTCTCTGGGCTTCCCTCCTTCCTCTCCCTCAGCAGATTGGATATGACCGTGGCTATCTTGATGCAGTGGGACTGTGACAAATCACAAGAGGCCTTCACAAGATCCTTGTCGGGGCAGAGGGAGGGTCACAGTAGCCCAGGAGGCCTTCAGAGGTCTCCACAGGGGCTGTTCTCTCTTCAAGCATATGTAGGAGACGAATAACTGTCAAGGAGGGATTTCTGAATGTAGCTGCCTATGAGATGTTTATGTTCATGTGGGGAACCCTGGAGAACTCATTGGCCTCACCATGTTAAACTTGGACAAGTTCATGTGGACCTTCTTTGAGTAAATAGATGCTTCATTTATTTATTTGTTTGTTTGTTTGTTTGTTTATTTATTTATTTTGAGACAGGGGTTTACTGTGTAACTCTAACTGGCCTAGACCTTGCTGGAAAGACCAGGATGACCTCAAACTCACAGAGATCCAGTTGTTTCTGCCTTCTGAGGGCAAGGATTATAGATGTACACCAGTGTGCCCCCAGAAAATAAATGTTTCTTATTATTTCCCCAGGGAAAGTCACATCACACCATCCCTAACAACCGATGGCTGGGAGAAGACCAGTCGCTGTTCAGAAGGAGATGCCCCCGAGCTGAGGAAGGGTGTGGTGTGTGGGAGGGGAGCTGAGGAAGGGTGTGGTGTGTGGGAGGGGAGCTGAGGAAGCGTGTGGTGTGTGTGGGGGTGGAAATGGCTTCCTCAGCTCGCTGAAAGTGTCCCTGAGAACATCAGAAAGGTCCTTGGGGACAATGTCAGGCTGAAGGATGTCTCAACAAAGTCTGGGCCCATGAGCTGTCATGGCAGCTCCAGGGCTTCGAGGACAGATCCATCCCTTTCAGCTGCAGCAATTAAGGGAAGTCTCCAGATCCCATGGGGGTAGAGGACCCATAACTGGTGACTTCTGGGGACTCTGCCATCGTGCAGGTATGCAGCTAACCAGGCTTCCGTGTGCGATGTTCCCTCCAGGCAGGCTTGAAGTCTTTGCCTCAGCTGAGAACCCATACATGGAAGATTTCCAGATGAAGGGCTGGAGTCACTCCTAAGAAACAGGCCTGTGGATTCAGTGAGAATGGCATCCGGTATTGTAGGGACTGCCAGAGAAAAGGACTTGGAGGCTGGACAGGGTGGCCCTGGGAGCAGGGGGAACACTCAGCAAGAACCTGATCATGGGACTCAAACTTGTTGGAAAAGGGTCCCATTATTTCGGACCTAAGAAGATCCTATCCTCTGATGAGCAGTGGCTGAGTCATATCCCATACCCACCCTGGTCAGATGAGGATCGGCAGAGAACCCCGCTTTCCTAAGGCCTAGATGACTTGTGCAGGCTGACAGATGCATGAACACACACACACACACACACACAAACACACACATAAGCACTGCACACCACAGCCAACCCATTCTCAAACAGCGTTGCTACAGCCTGACCCCCACTCTGATTCCTTGGAAACTCAGACAGCTGGTTTGTGAAGACAGACGTCTGACCCTTCAGCCCGTCAGCCAGGCCCCAGTGCATGGGCTTCGCTTCTTTCTGGAAGAATCCACTTCTGAGAGATGCCCCTCTTGCGTTCTCCCAACCTCCCCTATGCCAGAATCCTCAGTGCTGGAGGCAAGCTTTTCAATAGAACATTTTGCAATTAATTTGGTTTCCACAACACTGATCAATAAATCACGGAGAAGTCTTCCGGGAACAATTTGTTTCTCTCTCTTAAGGAGCTGCAGGGTGACGTTGACTTTAACAGAGGAAGCAAGTTTGGGGTCACAGGTGTCAGTGTGGTTCCACCACCCAGGCCACCACTACGTCCCATTGTAGCCAGTTTGATAGAGTTATGTAAGTATGCAACATTCCCCTCACAAGAGTAAACTCAAGGCTGCACACCAAATGGTGCTATTATGGGCATGACCAGTCTCAGCAGGTACCTGCTGAACAGAGACAGGATGGGTGGCCCCGGCACCAGACCTACAATAGGCTCTCTTATTGAACTTGGCTATTAGCAGGCTCATCTTTCTGGGCCAGATATCAGAGGGGTAGAGATGAGATCCTGGGCACCCTTGTGGACAGAGTTGTGCTGGGTCTCTTTCCTGCCTTTTGGGAGCTGACAGACTTTTTTAGAGAACAGCACTCCAGAAAGTCACCCCTCCTGATGCATGCACCCCAGAGTACAAAGAAACCAGAAAGTCCTTGCTCTGTTCCGGCTCCCTGGACCTGAACCCCACCGTGTGTTTTTAGGATATGGGTCTTCTACCACCAGTAACTGTAGGAAAAAACGTTGGAGGCCGGGGAAACAGCTCAGTGGGTGAAGTCCTTGTGGAACAAGCGTGAGACTCTGAGTGTAATCCCCAGAACCCATGGAAGAATACTAGGTATGGTGGTATGGTTCTTTTTTTCCTTGTGGGGAGCTAGATGCAGGAAGATTTCCGGGGTTCATTGTTTGACCAGCCTAACTGAATGTGTGTCCCAGGCTAATGTCAGATCCTGTCTTAAAAAAAAAAAGGTGATGGTTTCTGAGGAACAATATTTGAGGTTATCCTCTCTGTGGCACCCATATATAAGAACACACACACACACACACACACACACACACACACACACACACACACACACACACACACACAACATGCCCTCCCCAGTCATGGTTCCTGGGTCTTCCTGTATCTCCACAGAGCATTTTGAAGATGAGGTGGGCTCTGGGGTCTCTCTGTTCCCTACTGTTTTGGGCTTACCCCATAATTGTGGAGGTTGCAAATGTCCTGGCAGTGTATCTCAAGGTCCCCAAGAGGATACCCAAGTGCCTTGGACTCTAAGTGATTCACGTATTGGTCTACCTTGTTCCTCTAAGCACCAAGGCTCCAGGAAACAGAGTCATTCATGAAAGACATGGCGACTTAGTTCAACTGTCAGGGAAATGCACTGGAGAAACGACTTTGAAGCAGCTGCTAAACTACTTTCCTGTCGCCGTCCTGGGGCCTGTTGAGAGCGGGTATCAGTGCTTTCATGGTCAGCTGGGCTGGGAACTGGTTGGTAATTGCCCCTACCAGAGATTCCAAGTGTGCTGAGGGCAGGTGTCACATTTGCCTTTCACCAAATCCTAGACCGCTCAACTGGGATGAACAACTGGGTGGGGTCTAGGGTCTAGGGATGCTTGCTAGGTGTTTCAGGAACTCCTCAGGGGTACAGGTGGCTAGGAGATACATGGGTAGAGGCTGCCTGGCCTTGGCCCCCCAGTCAAGGAGGATGTGGTAGATAATTCAAGTTCCTTCCGATTGCTAATATCCTAGAATTTTGCAAAACATTCGGCGCACTAGGAATGAATGTTACTAATTGGACCCCGGGTTGTTGAGATGTCACTTGTGTGCTGGTATTGAAGGTGAGAAGCCGCCAGTGACGTCTGTCAAAAGGAGCCACCAGGAACTAAGTGGGGTCTCAGAATGGATGCTGCCTCGTGCCGGGAACACTTTATGCCCTGAAAAGGCCAGGTGTACAGTGTTGCTGTCAACTTTCTAGATGACTTTGCCAAGTTCTGATGATCTTTCTTGTGCCTGTTTGAACTATTGATTAAAATCAGCATTTTCCCTGGTGCTTCGTCTTTTCAATAATGCTAATTTCAGTAATTCATTAAGTTAGGCCCGACAGCGCCTCTGCTCCTAACATCCGTAATGAGCCAAGTCTTGAGCATGGGACTAGAGCATGGGAGAGCCCCAGGATGAGACAGCACATTGCCATGGGCAAAGCTGGTTCCACCACACATGGAGCCCTGCAAAGACTACAAGTCCAGACTGGTTCCACCTGCAGCTCATTGCCAGAACCAAACATTCCCCGGGAGAACAAATGAGTCATCTTGCTTTCAAAGGTCTTTGCATTAGAAAGACATTCTGCCTTGGACTGTCTCATTCATTCTCGAATTTAATATCCTGAGACATCAGGAAGTCGTCCACAGTATCTAAATTAAATTCTTTCTTCTGAAGCACAGGTCCATTTCCTTCTCAGGAGATAGCAAACTGCCAGCCATACTGTCTGTGTGATAACCAGAGATACATCAATTCTTAGGATGAGCTGACCCAACCTCTCTTCCAGGAGGAAGGTACACTTGAAGGTAGTCAAATGTCTCAGAAAGACTGCAAAGAGAATTGCATGCAGGGCTAGGATTGGGGGCCTAGAGTCCTGCACAAACTCTTTAAGGACTCCCACCCCACTTCAAACCCAAGGAGCCCCAATGAGCCTGGCTGGGCAATGTCAAAGATGTGAACACCCATGTCTCAGGAAAGGCAATGCAGCTGACTGTGAAAGTCTAAGAAAAGCCACTCAGGGTTCCTCACAATAAGAGCAATGCATACAAGTCATTAGCAATGCAACTGAGGCATCGATCAGGCCGATCATACCCTGTGCTTTCTTGGCTCTGCAGGGAGAAATGAGGGCATCTGACTCCTGCTGAGGAGAGGAGAGGAGAGGAGAAGAAAAGAGAGGAGAGCCCCTGAGAGCCATGATGGTACCCACTGAGGTCAATGTGGGAGTGCCCTTGGACTTGGACACACACGCGCCTGTGTGCCCATGTGCCATGCTTCCCTTCCAACGTGGACCTCTTCAGCTGACATCACTAACATTGCAAACACTCCCTTCCTTCTGGAGCCCACTCCATCTTACTTTGCATCTTTCCTCTTCAGATGGCCTTCAGGTTCTCAGACAAAACCTCAGTCAGACCTGGACACTCTCCCCTTCCCCCAACCCCGAGGAGATCTCAGGCAAGATCATCTCCAGTGTGCCCATTTATCCCCCACGGACTATTTATTGCACAAGGGAGTGACACCAATACTCAACGAGCAGCCAAGAGAGGGTTAGCAATGTCACCACCATCGTCTTCATCCTTCTTTTTTTTTTATAACTGATCATTCATAAACAAGTGTGGGAAGTCTCTTTGGGGAGCAGAAGGAAGCCACAGCCCCTCTGCAGTGGTCTGGAGGCAGACCTAGGGCCAGACCTTTTTCCTGTGCCTAGGGATACTCAAAGCTTGGCATCCTTCCATGCGGCTTGAGCCAGGGACAGACTCCTGGCATCTCAAGGGTACCTGGCATGGCAGAGCTTGTGCTGGGCTGCAGAACACTACATTAGTCTTGTATCACTCACTGCAACCTCCTGCAGTACGAATGCGATCCTCTTCTTGCCAGGAGGCCACCATCTTGGTCTGACAGGTGAGTCGTTGAAAAAGGAATAAAGTTACAGAAGAGTGAACCCACCCCTTCTCACATCCCAGCTTGATCCCTCAGTGTGGAGGACACTGAAGGGACTGGAATTCTCCCAAGCTATTCAGAGTCGCAGGTGGCCCTGCCATTCCTGTGTGTACTGCTCGGCACTTTAGAACCTCTGCTGAGCTCTCAAAGGAACTTCTGTCTCAGCAGACCATCAGATCTACCCAGCTGGTGCCCAGTTCCCTGGGGGGAAATAGACAACCCTAACTGTGCCATCCAGGCAGAAGTGCAGACATCCTAAAGTGACTCTTGAGTGTGTCCCCTTAACTCTCAGCCTATGGAGACAATGGGACCCCAAATAATGAAAAATTCCCCAGGAACCCTCTCCTGGGGAAGAGAAAGGCCGAAGCCGGGTGCCGGCTTCAGGAGAGATTTGTTTCCCGGAAAGAGAGTTCACACAGTTCTGGTAACCAGTAAGACAGCCTTGCAGTGGGGCTGAGAGACCATGAGGATGGGTGGGACCACACTGACCTCTCATCTTCCATTTAAACCTGAACCCCACAGCAGGAATACCAAGATGGACTTGGGGTACCATGAGGTCGTTCGTTTGTTCCCCTTCACAGGGAGGCCACACTGAATAAAGAAACCCCTTTCTGTGCTTTTTACCATGATGTGTCCCTTTAATAGGGGTCTTGGGGTTACTGGTCCCCGGGCTTTGACACCCAATTTCCAGTAACATGGTGACAAACCCGCTTCCCCCCACTAATGGGGCCTCAGAGGGACATCATTCCATCCCCACAAGCTGCATCCAGGTGTCGCCAAGGACAAGGAGCAGTAGAAACTCACAGGGACAAACCACAGAGGGGGAGAACAGGTCCCCGCACTTGGGGACTTTGCAACTGATCTTAGCAACATGTTCAGCCATCCCGCCCCTGGAGGTCTACTCCGGGGAAACAAAGGCCTGCAGGAGAGTTCTGAGCAATAGTTCATCCATGAAAGCCCTAACTTGGAACAACCCAGATGGCCACAACTGCAGGGTACTAAGTAGGCTGAGGGCCAGCCAGCTAGCTACACGGTGAAATATTTAGCAAGAACACACAGATTCCCGACTCTCCTAATGTTTTGTCCAGTAGAAGAATCCAGACACAGGCAAGCACAGCTGTATCTTTTGAGGAAGCTGAGGAGAAGGCCGAATCGATTATTACATTGGCATCAAAATATTGTTTGCCTGAGATAGGCAGAGGAGGGTGATGAACTTGGGAAGGGAAGAAGCTCTCTGCTGGCTCAGGGGCGTGATCGTCATTGACTGGCAGTGCTGTAAGGTTGGATACAATGGTGACCCATGGTCAGGTTGGTGGCTAAGTGTATATACACGTGGTAGAATTTATAGAGCTGTAAACTTACGACTTCGAGCATGTTACTGATTGTAAATAGACCTCAAGCAAGCAGAAACCCGGGAGAAAACCCACCTCCCTCTTGCTCTGCTAGATCTATTGCCAACCATCCTTCACTTTAAATTGAACCCACTGTACATGTAAAGGTAGCACTGTTGGTGAGTTCTGTATTGCCAGCATCTGTATTTAAAATGTACATACTTCATGCGGTTTGAGGCGAAGAGGAAGGCAAGAATAATTTCAGATTATTGTGAAGCCACGGCTGACACGTATGGAATTGCTCTGCGTACAGGAACACTTCTGGGTATTTTATTGCCTAATAAGGAGAAAGTTATATGCGCCATTTCTCAGCCCCGGGATTGCTGTCAGAGCAATATACGGAGGCAGAGGAGGACCTGCATTGTCAGTGGTGGAATTCTGTTTATGGAGAGACAGGTACCCCGGAGCCTGCCTGGGAGTTGAGGGGCGGGGGCAACCACTCAGGTGATTGATGGAATGGTTTAATTGCTAAGAAACCTGCAGGGCTACAGCTGGGGCCTGGGCCTTCATAGACAGCCCAGCACCTCAGTGGGATGGTTGGGCTGGCCTTGGCTACCCATTTCTATTTCCAGATACTTTCCTCTCCACCCAAACTTCATCTTGTCTACCGCCAACTCTGTTTTGATGGGGATAGAATTTAGGGTCCTGTACATGCTTGGTCAGCGTTATACCACGCAGCCACTGCTGGTCTGTCTCCGTCCTGGCATTTGACCGAGTCAGATATGACCGAGTCTTCCTGATGTGGGAGAGTCTCCAACTGTGGAAGCCTCCTTTAATGGACCTTCTCACAGCACAGGGTTCAGGGCTGAACTGACTGACTGCGGGAAGGGGGTAGTATGTTGATAGCGTGGTCAGTAACATGCACTGATTGACCGGCCGGTAGATTGGCTCTTGCCGATCTTTGTGGGTCTTCTCTGCACACAGCTCTCCTGCTTAGGCTTCTGTTCTATCAGTTGAGGTTGCTGGGTGTGAGCACGTCTTGTCAGTCAGAGACCAGGGCTTTACATGATGCTTAGTGCCTGCTCGGAGAGCAGCAGGCTTACCCACTGAGGTCGGAGAGGGGAGGCTGGGAAATAGCAGTGCCTACCTTCTGGGGTGGACCCAACGTGAATCAACGGCACACAGCGTTATCAGTATTCTGGTAAAGGCAGCTCCACCAGGCTTTGGTTCGACCGCAAGGGCGTGTGGGCCTTCATCGGCCTATCGACTGTTTTCTACCCCAGAATTAAACCGTGAGACGTCCTGCCCAAGTGAATACCAAGTGGTAACAATTGTGTGCTTCCCTAGCTGTCACCTCAAGAGGACAGGGCAGGGCGGGACAGGTGTTCTGCCCAGTGGCAGTCCTCACGCTACCCGGGGGGACCTGCCAGCAGGTGCTGGGGTACGTGTCATGTTGGTATTGACTCACTGCTTTCTCTTTAGCCCCCCTCCCTTTCTTGTCACTGTGTGGTATATGTGTGTTAACATGGGGACACTAGCCCCTCGTGTGTGCACACATGGAGGTCAGAGGTCAGTGGCGGGTATCTTCCTCTATTGCTTCCAACATGTTTTTTTTTTTTTTTTTCCGAGGCAGGGTTTCTCTGTGTTGTTTTGGAGGCTGTCCTGGAACTCGCTCGGTAGACCAGGCTTGGTCTCGAACTTACAGAGATCCGCCTGCCTCTGCCTCCCGAGTGCTGGGATTAAAGGTGTGCGCCACCAACGCCCGGCTTTTTTTTTTTTTTTTTTGTAGTAGTTGTGTCGTTTGATTTTCCAGGCTGACTGACCCCACCAGCGAGATCCTGACACCTGCTGCCTCTGGCTACCCTACCCAGCCCTGGTGTTACCAATACCCGCCACGGCGCCAGTGATCCAAACTCAGGCCCGCATGCCTGTCTCGCAAGCACGTTGCCAACTGAGCCACGTCCCACTGGCCTTTCCATTTCATGCCCAACACTTTCCAAACTTCCTGTGCTGAGAGAGTAGGGCTGGAACAGACCGTGGTGGTGTCGGATCAAGCTGCTGGGCTGAGACATGGCCCCACTGCGCCCTCGGACCTTGAGCACCCCCTGACGCCTGTCCTAAGAGAACCCAGCGGAGCCGTCTGTCTGCATGGCCCCACTGCGCCCTCGGACCTTGAGCACCCCCTGACGCCTGTCCTAAGAGAACCCAGCGGAGCCGTCGGTCTGCATGGCTCCACTGCGCCCTCGGACCTTGAGCACCCCCTGACGCCTGTGCTAAGAGAACCCAGCGGAGCCGTCGGTCTGCATGGCCCCACTGCGCCCTCGGACCTTGAGCACCCCCTGACGCCTGTCCTAAGAGAACCCAGCGGAGCCATCGGTCTGCATGGCTCCACTGCGCCCTCGGACCTTGAGCACCCCCTGACGCCTGTCCTAAGAGAACCCAGCGGAGCCATCGGTCTGCATGGCCCCACTGCGCCCTCGGACCTTGAGCACCCCCTGACGCCTGTGCTAAGAGAACCCAGCGGAGCCGTCGGTCTGCATGGCTCCACTGCGCCCTCGGACCTTGAGCACCCCCTGACGCCTGTCCTAAGAGAACCCAGCGGAGCCGTCGGTCTGCATGGCTCCACTGCGCCCTCGGACCTTGAGCACCCCCTGACGCCTGTCCTAAGAGAACCCAGCGGAGCCGTCGGTCTGCTCAGCTTTGTTGGCTGGCATTGGCAGTCTCCACCTCGTTGCTCACCCCTTCCCTGCCCAAGTGAGGATCGGCCGGGCCTACGGGGAGGCAACAGGATCGTGCAGCTCCCGCAGCCCAACCTTATTAACCGCCTGAACTAGCAAATTGGATTCGTGATAGTATAAATTAAAATTATGCTAACTCTTCTTCCAAAATGCCAGCCCTAAACACAGACTTAAATTAAGATGCTTGCAGGGACAGTATGAGAGAGAGAGGAAACCCAGTGGATAAGGGGGGGTGGAGGGAGTGGGGATGGATGGGTGTGGGTTTGGGGAGTAGGGGGTGACACAGCAATTCTTTCAGCCCCAAGCCCGACCACTCCAGAAAGTCCTCAACATGCAAATGTCTGACCCCAGTGGAGGAGCTGGCATAAAGAGGGACAGCATGCCAAGTGGCCGTGCCTGAGAACATCCAAGGCTTCTTAGTTCCTCTGAGTTTAAGCAGAAGTCACTGTGCGGGGGGGGTGTAATTGGGAATTTAATGAGTCTCTGATCCTGGGCTCAGCTGTCCTCCCTACGGGTGCTACAGCTCACTCTCCACTCACCCCAGTTTACCCAACAGAACCACACCGCTGGCCTAAGTTTCTCTAAGAGACCAGCTGTTGCTGCCTGTCCTCAGAAACTGACTTGACTTGTGTGCCTCATGGCCTGTCAGGGAAAGCCTATTACCACCAAGTCATCTAGGGACGGATGCAGGAGGATTGCCAAGTTCAAGGGCAGCCTGGCTAACTTAGTGAGATCATCTTTCAGAGTGAAGACTAAGGGCGGAGGTCGGTGATAGAGCAGTTGCCCTAGATTCAGTCCTTAGGAAAGACAGACAGACAGGAAGGAAGGAAGAGACAGGCAGGAAGCACAAGACCTGTCAGAGAGAGCGCGGTTGGGGCAGGGGTGGGGTCAAGTGGCTCCCTGAGAAGCCACAATGTCTTCAATAACTTTGGCCAGAATGCCCCCGCCCTGATGGGGCATGATCTTCTGTATATACGTTTCTCTTACTGGTTGATGGATAAAACATTGTTTGGCCAATAAGGCAGAAAGATGGGCGGGACTAGGAGACAAGGCGAATTCTGAGAGAGGTAGGCAGAGGGAGCCCACCAAGGAGCCTCCATGTAGACTACAAAGGAGTAAGAAGTACGGACCCCTTCTCTGGTAAGATAAGACCATGTGGAAATACTTAGATTAATAGAAATGGATTAATAATTAAGACAGAGCTAGTCCGTAATAAGTCCTAGCCACTGGCCAACAGTTTAATGAATAATATAGCATCTGTGTGCTTATTTGGGCCTGAAAAGAGGGCGGTGGGATAAGAAATCTCCAGCAACCCTGCCCTATTTGTGGGAGTAAGGCCTGTTATGGAGAAATTACGATGGAGAGGTTTGCCCACATAGGGTGGGAGGGCAGCAGAAGCATCAGGGGCTTGCTCTGCCTGAACGGTGGCCCTGTCTTTACTGGGAATCCCCAGTTCTCCTCAGGGTCACCTAAGTCCTTCCATCCGTCCACTTTTGACAGATGCACAGATGTGTGACGGGCATGCAGAGACGAGCTTGACCCCCCCCCCAGTGCATTGCTGGGTGACGTCACTCACTCTGAACACACCTGTGTGAACCGCCCCGGGCTGAGGTCCTAGCAGGGTCAGGGACAGAGGTCCCCCATCTTTCAGGGCAGCAGCCATGATCCTCCGGCTCACACTACCAGTAGTCATCAGGCTGGTGAGCTCCGTAAGTCTACCGAAGGCCGTACGGAAGGTACCATGCGTGCATGCATATGTGTGCGCACACATGTGAAGTGTACATACATGCATGCATGCATGCGTGCGTGGTGTGTGTGTATGTGTGTGTGCATGTGCGCACATGCGTATGGAAGCTTTACTGACTAAGCTGTCTCCCCAGCTCTGCATAGGTTTTGTGTCTGTGCACTTGTTCAGGTGACAAGAGAGTTACAGACAGTTGCTTCTTGTTGGTCCACAGTGGACGCAGTACATTGAGTCACTGGGGGCAAAGAGGGTCCTCTCTTGGTCTCATCAATGAAATGGATTTAAGGATTGACTCAAAAGGGAGCTCAGGGACAATTTTATTAAATTGGAAGAGAAAAACCCCAAAGCCAGGAAGCCTAAAACAACAGCAGTGCCGCAGAACGTTTGTATAAGCCGTGAAGGTGTGTCTTTGCCTACAGCGCCTCCCGGTTGGTGAAATAAAGAGCTTAATGGCCAAGAGTTAGGCAGGAAAGGACAGGCGGGAATTCTGGGGAGAAAGAGGAAGAAGAGGAGGGGTCTAGGTGTTTGGATTTCACCTGTGACTCTGAAGGAGTCAGACGTACGTTCCAGAGCAGAGGTAACCACGCCGTGTGGCAGAATGCTGATTAATCAAGACAGGTTAATTTAAGTGGTAAGAGCTAGTTGGGGAACAGGCCTAAGCTAAGGACAAGCTTTCATAATTAATATTAAGTCTCCGTGTCGCTTTTATGCGGGCTAGCGGTCCTGATGAGGAAGTACTACTACATGGCAGCTCTCCAGAGGAGGGAGAGAAAGAACTGTGGCGTTTGAGTTAAGCTGGCTTAGAGGCTAGTCCCCTGGAGGGGAGAGCAGTTTCAGGGAGAGGATACAGAGGACCAAAGTACTGTAAAACGCTGTCCAAGGCTCAAACAGCACCCCAAAGAAAGACAGAAAAGAAGGAAAAATTACCTCAACAGAGACTCGTGGTGGCACCAGAGCAACTGCCCTAGGGTCTGAGAATTCTGGGAAAGAAAAGTACATCCACTCACTAAAGGGCTAATGGAGCCTCCTATTTCTTTAGTGTGGCTCAAGGGTTGGCCAGGTGATGGACCTGGCTGAGTGGCTTCACTCCTGTGAGGGCGAGTCATGTCTGCTGAGTGACCACAAACCATATTGCTAGTATATTTACCAAAAAGACTCACTGGCCAACTCTGCCCAAGGACACACAGAAGTAGCAGGTTCCCAGAACCTGTTGTATAGGCAGCTGTGAGACCAATGCTGCCCGGTGCAGCTGAGGGGACCATAAGCTTTGGAGTGAAGGCCTAGAGACCCCGGTTCTTAGTGGTCCATCCTGTCATCACCATGTATCTCCATTTTCCAAAGCCATGTCTGCATGGACACAGTGCATCAGGGCCAGCAGATCTGGGTATGGTGTTGGTCTCCAGGCCCCCAGAACTGGTCACAAAGCAGCTGCCTCTTTCACGGAAAACAACCTCAGAGATTAAACAAAGATGGTTTGTTATGGCCAAGCATCTTGGGAGCCAGAGGTCTCACAATAAAGAATGCTGGGTTTTTTAGCTCTGGATACAAGATTGTCTCCAGCCATCTGCGGAGATTCAGGTCAACGTTTGGTTGTTCAGCTGTCTGCACACTCAGGAGGGCCCTGCTCCACCCTAGGATGTGATTTGTGGTTTGGATCCTCAGCCCAGAAATTGGAAGCCAGCATGAGAAGACTCAGGGAAGTGAGGGAGAAGCAGAAGTGACCACGGACAGTTGATTGGAATATACAGCCTGGATGGGGAGGTGGGAGCCGTACAGAGCCAGAGGAGCTGGTGGTGGGGACATGGGCCCCCCAACACTCCCACCTCCCACTCTCTCTTGCTTTTAAGAAACAGCCAACGAATCTGGGTGTGATGGAATGTGCTGTAATCCCAGAGTTGAGGAGGCAGAAATAGACACTTCCCTTGGGCTCATTGGCTGTCTGTTCTAACCTAACTGATGAATTACAGATTCCAAAACAAAACATGGAGTTTGAGTGAGACACACACACACAGACACACACACTTTTTCACACACTCTCACACAACACACACATTCTCTCTCTCTCTCTCTCTCTCTCTCTCTCTCTCTCACACACACACACACACACACACACACACACACCACCCAATGGAGCATTCTGTTCAGGAATGCACAGTGATCTTCTGGGCGAGGTTGGGGGAAGGGTTGTGTAGATGCAGTCTTTTGGCCTTTGGTTTTCTGCAGATGAGGACACTGGGGAGAAGCCCGGTCCATTCTCTTCCCCTGCTGCCACATGTGGATGCCCAAGTCTTCAGAGAGCAGAAGCAGTGTCAGGGTTGGGAGAGGTGGGATTCTGCAGGAAGAGGACTTTTTTTTTTAAGTTATTTATTATAGTGTGTGTTTATTTATTTATTTTATTTAGAAACACTCTTGTTTCACATGTCAATCCCAGCTCCCTCTTCCTTCCCTCCTCCCCCTCCCTCCCCACCAGATCCCCCAGTCCCCCACCAAATCTCCACTCCGATCCCCAAGGAGGGTGAGGCCCTCCATGGTGGACCTCCAGTAACTGTCATTTCATCCAGGGCAGGGCCTAGGCCCTCCCCCCAAGAGTCCTGGTTGAGAAAGCATCCCTCATTGTCAGGTGGGCACTCAAAGTCTATTTGTATGTTTGGGTGTCTACTTCAGAGCCTGGAGCTCTGGCTCACAACACTCCACCTTCTACACCTCCACACTCATCCTGAACTGAGAGCCAGCTGTTGGGTCCTCAGTGGTCCTGGCCACACCCAAGGCATCCCCTGCCTACTATGCCCTCCTGCTAACACTTTCCTTTGGGCACCGGGGGATGCTCACCTCAAGGCCTTTCACTCATTACATCTCTAGCAGCATATTTCCAAAAACATTACTATTTATTTATTACTTCTACCCTGGCTATATAGTACTTCGTCTTTTCTCACAGCACTGACTGCAGGAGTGTTCTTTACAGTCAGCTAGGGGATGGGAAGAGGAACGAAGCTGTCTCACGAACATACTGCTTGGACATAAAGTGGACACCAGTGCGCCTGCAGCACCAGGCAGAGACTTTGACATAGAGTGGTGAACAGAAAGTATCTCAAAACAGCTCTGGACGGTGTGCCTGGTTGTTCATTTCTATATGGGAGGGAAAAAGTGTCTCCGAGTAAGAACATTTATGAACTCATGGGTAGAGGTGAACAGCTTTACCGCTGTTGGGTAAACACAGATGTGGACATTTAGAACTAGGAAGTCCTCCAGCAAGGGAGGTAGGCAGTGCCCAAACAAATATCGATTTTCCCAGTTCTGTGTGTCACTTAGTGTGTCCTAGGATGCCGCCAATGCAGTTGAGAGAAGGTACCAGCTCACACACCATGCCCTGATAGGCTAGAGTACCACCTCTCCCCAGTCAGACGACAGTCACGTGATGCTGTGACCTCACCAGTGACATGTCTGGGTACAGAAGCCAGGGGTGGCTCACTCTAATCATCTTTGTTACTAGTGATTCACTTGCTTGGGCCTGTGCATCCTATGCTGGGGCTCTGTGGCCCGGAGGTTATACTAATGACCCCACTAAACTGTAAACTTCACTTGTAGTCACAGTTGTAACTATGGCTTCAATCACATAGGAAGCTGAGGTGTTTCCTAAAGAAAGGCAGGATTTGGAAAGGGTAGCAGAGGAGGAAGCTGACAACCGTGAGTTAAGGCAGCATGGTCAGAATTGATGATCCCCCTACAATCCTGGAAGGACTAGGTTCTTGTATCAGGGTGCAGAGACACCATTCTTGTGAACAAAAGCACACCCCTTCCCTCAGAGGCTGCCAGCATTAACATCCCAGTGCTTATGGTTGAGTTTCTCTCCAGGGCTGGCCTTTGGCTAAGGAAGGCGTTTGTCTGTAACCAAGTTTCCTTCCCATGATGATCAGACCAGTGTGCACCCAATGGTCCAATGGCTGACTCGCGGCAGTTACAAAAGCAGTGACTTGTTTTCCTCAACTTGAAAATGTCCATGCTTCAGAGTTGCCCCACAGGTTTGTCTAAAGCCTGTGTTAGGGTTCCATCACGATTGGTTCATCTTCATTTTTCCATGGGTGTTGGTTCTTAAGGTGCTTCCGATCTTTACAGAGTCTACCGCCCAGGGAAACTGATGTGGACACTAGCTGTCTGTAACTCATCTACCAATCCAATGCCTAATCGCCCACTGACCCAGCCCTCCCAACTCTTTTACTGATAATCTTCCATTTTTCCACCTGGTCGGGTCCACCGGTTAGTCGATATCTATTCAGTCACCCATTCTATTCCAACAGCAAGCACTTCGTCTGTGCTTGACTGTGCATACATTATTCATCAGTGTAACCAAGGGACCACCACACCTCTTTGTTTAGCCTTTTTCCCCCATCCATCCACGTACTCATCCTATCCACCCACCCACACATTCTTCCACCCATCCACCCACCCACAAGCATCTGGCCAACTATCCAGACATTAGCCACACAATCATCAACCCAGCCATCACACAAATGTGAATTTTGCACCAACTGTGTATCAGACATTGTTTTATGTATGGTGGACAGGAGAGACCTAGCCTTTTGGAACCATTTTTTTTTTCTAGTAGTAAATCGAATAATTGTGTGGTGTCTGTTTTGTGCCTAGCTCTGGAGATAAAAAAAAAAGTCTGAGCACAGGTTCCTAGCCTAGAAGGGGAGACAGATGGAAAACAAGACCTTGAAATCCAGAGGTTCAACATCTATAGAGTTTGAGCGCCCAGGGAGATGTTGCTGTCAGTAACTTTTGATTGTTCAAGAATGAGGACCTGAGTTTGAATTCCCAGCCCATAAATTCCAGGCACGGTGACAGGTGTGTAACCCCAGTCCTGCGGAGGCAGAGGCAGAAGGGTCCTGGAGCATACTGGCTGCCCAGCCTTGTCTAACCATTGAGCTCCAATTCATTGGGAGATTGTGTCTCATGAAATTACAGATGGGTAGGTAACTCAACAGCTAGGAGCACTGGCTGCTTTTCCAGAGAACCAGGTTTAGTTCCAGCATCCACAGGGCAGCTCACAACTGTCTGTAACTCCATTTCCAGGGGACTTGCTGCCTCTCTGACCTCTATTGGCTGCTCACGCACACATGCACATGCACACACACACATGCACACGATGCACATACATAGACACAATACACATGAAGTAATACATGTACATATATATGTGTGTGTACACACATGCATGCATGAACAGGTGTACACACACACAGGCACACTGGTGTGTGTGTGTGTATGTGTGTATGTGTGTGTGTGTGTACATGCACACTGAAGAAGACCCTGACCCTTTCTGCCTAGTTCAGGAAAGCCTCCTGGGGAAAATGATGTCTAGGTTCGGAACCCAGATGAAGATCCAGTACGAGCACAGGCGAGTGCATTGATGTACTGCCCACACAGGCATAGGGATGCGGTGAGTGCTTGCCGGGTGACAAAAGGAAGAGAAAGAGGTGGGCTTAGCACGGAGTGCCAGCCATGTTTTCAACAGAACCAAAGGATATTAAAAGACAGAACACATGCTTGTCTGTAAAGTGGGGACGTGATACCTACCTTATAGAGTTGTGATCAGAATCGCAACTCTTGAAATACTGGGGGCTGGCCACGTGGCCTATAAATATTACAGGGTAATCATTAATAATATATACAACAAAGTATAATGGTAATAACCATCTGTGGCATATTAGCATATATTTTTATCACTATCGCGAGTCAAGGGCATTGGTCTGTGTACAACTTTGAAGGGAGAAGTTTGTTCAGGGAACCTAGAAGGGCCTGTTGCCCTTGGATGCCTCTTTCCCCATAATCCAGCGTTTGAGAGAAGCCTGCAGGACTCACAAGGCTCTGGAGCCCACATCCTATTCTCAGGCTGATGGACAGAAGTCTGCAGGCGTGGGCGCAAGCCCCACCTGACAGCAGTGGGTCCAGGATTCAAGAGTCCAGCCCCCCTGTGTCAACCATTACGGCAGGCACCCATGGATTTCTCTAAAAACCTTTTCGGGAACTGTTTATATTTTCAGATGGATGACCTCTTGGGGTAACGAGTTTCCATAACAACTAATGGGTGACCATTGTGCTCCTGCCCTGGACTGGGTCCCTCCATGCTCTTTGATTCACGTCAGCAGCGGCTGATGGAACTCAAGTGGTTCCTGTTTGCCATCTCCAAGCACAGGGGACAGGAGATGGGGCAGGTGCGGGGGCCCCAGGACGTCAGCCGCCCTTGCCACATGCGAGTCCAAAGGTGACTGTGGTCTTTGTCCTTGCCCACCCCCTGCCCGCCAGCCTCTAACAGGAACCTGTCCCTACATAGGTTGAGGGGAATCTGTCTACAGTTGACCGGAACACTTCCAGAAGAGGTTTCCGGGCAAAGAGAGGCATCATCTGTCCAGCCCCATCCTAGCAGCTGAACAAATGGGTTTGTTTAGGGCATGAGGGGACAAGCACAGAGACTGAATGTGATTTTGGTCCTTGATGGAGTGAGACAGAAGGGAAGACATTTACAGGCACCCTAACAGGTCACCCAGGTGGGGACAGGGTGTCAGGACAGGGTATCTTGGCTCCGAAACACATGGCCAGCAGCTCTGGGAAGCCACAGATGATCCTGTGGTGCCTAGAACAGTTCACTGGGGAGGGGAAGTCTAGGTTCAGTTTCCTTACAGAGCCCTCCCAAGTGGAGCCCCTCAGAGAGGAGGACAAACCACAAAAATATTTTAAGTGCAGAAATAAGTTGGTGGACATCTCTTAGTGAAAAGGTTTAAGGGGACTATTTAAGACCCCCAGAAAAGGCCAAGACCACCTCCCTAGATACAGAAGAGCTACTCTTTCTCTGATGTCCCCTGTCTCCCTAGAGGACATGCACAACTTCAGTCCCAGATGAGTTCCTGGCACCAGCCTAGCTCTTGCTTGTGGTGGTAAGATTTCATCATGGACGGGACCAAGCGTCTCCACAGGTTCCAGACTTCCTCTGGTTGGACTCAGGGGCTTCTTGCTAGCAGCATGGAGTTGCCCAGGGTGGGTGCTCTAACAGCTCTCGGGGGTGGGGTGGGGGGATTCTAAATTAGATTTAGACCCAATAGGCCCTGGGCCTCCTGGTGTGTAAAGAGGCTGGACCCAGAGGAATGAAATGTCCCAGCCTAGAAAGATCCCGGAAGAGCATGAATCTCTTGCCCAGTGTTCACAGCACTTGCTTAGTCAGAATCCACTGGCCCAGCCCCAGATGTGCACAAGGGGTGCGTGGGAATCCCAAGAGGGTCATCAAACAGCCAGGATGAGCACTGTGAGATCACCTTAAAGGGCTGAGGCTCTTCCACAGCGTGGTGGGGCCGTGTGTACAGGAGACCCTCGGGGCCAAGGACACGGCAGAGGCAGAGGATGAGTGCTCAGCCGGGGAGCTGGGGTGCGCCTTAGGAGGGTGGGATGGGCGAGCTGCTTCGGGTTGCAGGCTAAGATGAAGACGGAGACCAACTGTGGGTTTTGGACCGAGCAAGTGGTGGTAACCCTGGGGGACTCCAAGCTGGACGGATAATTAAATGCAGGCTTGCACAAAGGAGGGCCAAGAGAACCCGAGACAGGGTCCCTGGCAGAGCTCGGCTGGAGGTGATTCTGAAGACCTAAGACTCAGGCAGAGGTGGTGGTGGTAGCTGGGGAGCAGCGCCCCCCCTCCCCCTGCAACCTTCCAAGGTCATCCCCGGGCTTCTGAAGTCTTCATGTTTGCTAGGCTCAGCCAACAAAGGTGAAGAAAACTCAAAGCAAACGTCTTTCTGGGCCCCGACTTAATTACGCCTTGTCAAATGGTGAGAAAAAAGCTTGGACATTATGGAGGTGGGGTGGTGGTCGATGAGCAGCCTAAAATTGGGCTTGTGAAAGGCAGAATCAATTTGTACTCTTTCTGAGGAAGAGGGCTGTGCGTAGCCTGAATTATGTCTCCGGGTTATTTGGTTTTGCTTTCAAAGTCAGAAAATTGTAGATATTACATCCCCAAAATTGATTGGCAGGGAGGCAGCTGCAGGTCTGCATCTCTGCGTTGGCCTGCTGGGACTCTGAATGGAGGCTGGATGTGTCCCTTCCTTCTGGGAGCAGTGACACGGTGGAGGGGGGAAGAGAGCAGAGAGAGCGGTAACTTGGCAGATGGACCCTAATGCGTCCGAGCCACGCTTCTCTGAGTTTGATGTACTGTGTACTTTGGATGTTAAAAGGAGCCAGGGAGGCCAGGCTGCCCCCGCCCCTGCCTTCTGCCCACCCTCAACTACAGTAGCCCCCCCACCCCCGCTGCCGAGGAATTGCTCATTGATCCCTTCAGAATTTCTCTAAACTTCGGCAAATAGCCCCTCACTTACAATCACCTGAAATGCTATTGATTTTTTTTTATTTTAACTTGCTGGAAGTTTCCACGCCCACTCGGAAGAAAGGCTTTTTTTTCCCCTGCATATGCCCATCTCAGAACCCCTGAAGCATCCTTTCTTCCATCAGAGCACCCCATGTCTCCTGGGCCTCTGCTTTCTTCTTCGTTCTCACTGTGGGCCCCGTTACCCCTGGAACTCACAGCGTGGTGAACTGGCCAAGCGGCCCCAGAGCATCCCTTTGGCTGTCTATTACTTTGAAAGCAGCAGACGTCAACGGTGTTGGCTGCGGTATGAGGGTCCAGCCACAGAGCCTGTACCTCATGGGTGAGGTGGGTTTCATTTTTGCCAGTTGAGTCCTCCCGGACCTTGGGCTGTCCCCACCAGGCAGCCGCACACACTCAGGCTGGAGCACAGGGCTTCCCCCACTCCCCTGACTCCATCAGGGTTGAGCACAAGCTGGGGAGGCATTCTGTGAGTGTCATGTTCAGGGAAATAAATCACAAGGAGACGTTTTTTACTGCCTGCTGTAGGTGTGGTTTTCCAAGGGTTCCATTCATCTGCAAGTTGTCTTTCCATATTAAGTCTGTTCTCCGAGAAAGGGTAATAGGAAGCCCAGAGAGGAGGGTCTGACCTCAAGGGGAGTTGGAGTCTGTTACACCCAGCCTGTTACGTGCCACGAGGAAGGAGACAGACAACACTTATGAACACTTGCGAGTTCCAACGATTTTATGAAATCACCACATAAGGGGTCACCGATCAGGCAGGGCTGCAGAAGCAGGGTTTTATAAGCACAAAAATCACGACCATCTGTTGCCAAGTTACAGTTAGAATTTTCACGCATCAGGATGTAGAGGTTAGGGGCTTCCCTGCGTGTTCCATCATTGTCAACCCATATACAAACGCAAGCCTTTCAGTCCAACCAATCAGGTTCATGTGTTCCTTCGGTGGTTAGGAACAGCCATGATTCTGGAGAGCTACAGATGCTTAAGGGCTAGCTCTGTGGTTTAGGGAGGAAGTTGGTCAGCCGCTGGAGAGTTCTCAGCTCCCCTAGGGCTTGGGAGCCTCAACTTCATTTCACCCTACAGGTAAAACGGAGTCTGAAGTCAAAATCGCAGTGCTCAGGCCAAGACGCTTCTTTTGCCTGATCCCTTCAGCCATGATTTGAGTCTCAAAATGCTCCCCGACAACAGGCTCATGTTTCGAAGGCCGTTCTCCATCTGGTGGCATTATGTGGAGAGGTCTTTTAGAAGCTGGGGTTTGAACTGGCAGAAGCCGGCGACAAGGCTTTGAAGGGTCTGCTTCACCTGCTTGCAGTCTTGCTCTCGCTGTCTGGTTGACCTTGCTGCCACTACTCTCTGCGGTGTGCTGCCAAGTTCCGTCATTTCTCCACCATTCTGAGAGCCAGCAGACCGTGTATACACTAGTAGAGGAGATTTGATTAGATTGCCTTGCCCAGTAGTGTCTAAGTAGTCCAGTAATGGCCCTCTGTCCGTGAGGCTAAACGTCTTAGCAGTCCCGTTTGGGCGCAGAAAGTCTTAGGTTCTTTGGAGAGTCAGTGGTATTCAGTCTACACGGGAAGGCCAAAGAAGCTGGAGTCCGGTGGCCGAGGACGGTGCTTGAGCAAATGTACTTAGGAAGAAGAACCCAGCAAAGCAGGCAGGACTGACTTCCCATGACTTCACACACGGGCTGTCTGTTGGAAGGCACCACATATTTTGAAGCGCGTCATCCCCTTGCGGTCAAACCTCTTTGGGAAGATCTCACCCAGAGATTTGCCTTCAAGATGATTCCATTGAGCTGGCAATCAAGACTAACCAAAATGTCAGCCATGATGATCTGAGACCTTCTGGAATCATTAAGTCAAAATAAACTCACCTACCTGTAAGTTGTTCCTGTTGGGTGTTTTGGTCAGTAACACAAGAGTAACAAATATACTTGGATCGGCAGCTTTTGGTGGTGCTAATACTGCTGGTCCCGCCCCTTTCCACAGTCTGGGTTTCTTACCTGTGAAAGGGGGCCAGTAGTGACTGAGCTGCATTAAAAACAGAAGACCAACAACAATAAAACGCATGCAAACACCGATGGTGCATGTAAAAATGGTAAGACCCAAAGAACAGTGGGACTCGGTCAGTGTGGCGCACGCACTTGATGCTGCCCTGTGATCATGTTAGATGCCACCGTTAGGGGGAGTAGCAGGAAGGACATTCACTGCCCGACACTTTCCTGCAAATCTGTCTTTACCTCGGTCATGTGCGTTCAGGTGTGTGCATACATGAGGGGTCAATATCTACCGTCTTCCTCAATCGCTTTGCCACCGTACTTTTCGAGAACCTAGAACTCATTGCTCCCGCTAGGCTAGCCGGCCACTGCTCTCCAGGAACCCTGTCTTTGCTTTCCCAGGTCGTAACTAGGGTTACAGGTGTGCACCGCCACACCCTGTGTTTCTGTGGGTGCTTTTGCAACAAGCTCTTTACCTACTAAACCTTCTCTGCAGCTCTAAGGTTGGGGGGCGGCCGGGGAGGTTTAAAGGGCAGGGTGACAAAGCACATTTCACAATTTTTAAAAGGGATTTTTCAGAGAGCTAAGTCAATGTTGAATACTGAGTGCCCAGACCGGCATCCGTGTGTACTTAATAAATGGGATTTATTTTTGACCCTTAAGTATATTTATTTAAGTCACCAGTGATTTCTTTTCTCGCTAGGAGCATCCAGAACTCCCAAATGGGGCTTGTTGAAAGACTGTCTGTTGCGCTTGGCAAACATGAAACTTTTGCTTTGGGTTGGCTGGTTTATTCTCAAGGTTAATTGTTGCTAATTTCACTGCTAGATTGCCAACAGAAGTATCAACATCAACCCAAATTAGAGGTGCTGGCTGTTGACTGACTGGGAGAGGGTGGGCTGGAGGCAGACTGTGGTTCGCACAAACAAGACTAAAGAAGTCCAAACGAGAGGGGAAGGAGACTGCGGCACGGTGCAGCGCTCAGAACCCAGCTTCCCCTCCAGCCCCCTTAGGACTTCAAATCTCCCCGGAGCCTTTGTACAGCCGAGACCGACTCGGACTCAAAGGAAGATGAGGCTCTCTGGCTCCCGAGTTCGTGGTGCATAGCAGGCACCTGCTTCCTCCTTCAAAGCCCTTTGGAAGACAAGGCTTCGTGCTGGCCGAGTGTCAAAAGCAAAACTCAACCCCATCCAGGCTCAGATCTCACCACTGCTGTGTGGCCTGAACCTCAGCCTTCCCTTCCGCAGATGGCTAATGAAAACACTTGCTTCTTTAGAGGAAGCTGGGTGAGGGAGGGGGGAATCTAAGGAAGGTTTAAAAATGAATTAACCCAAACGCATAGTTCCTAGTGTGTCTGAGGACCGGAGGTGACATGTGCACAGCGCCGGGTATGTTCACCAGCTTTTATGCAGCGGTGGCCCCAGCAGGGCCCATGACTCTGTTCCTTATTCCGTATCATTCTTGCTCCTTTCTGGGTGTGTGAAGCAGGGTAACAGATTGACCCAGTGCCAATGGGCTATTAGGAACTGAAGACCCACACACATGAAAGAATGTCCTTGACGCTGGAAGAGAGAAGCTGCCTCCCCTGGAACTTGTAATCACTTCCTTAAGACAAGCTGGGGAGACAGCTGGCTAAGCCTCCTGCTGCTGCTTTATCCCCCTGAAGGCTGGAGGCTACAACAAAGAGAGGGGAGGCAGCTTGGCCGGCAGCTTGGCTGGGAGTCAAACCTTAAGCCAGCGTGAGCAGAGGGGCTTGTCTCCCTTTTCCTGTGTTTGGTCCCCTGCTGCTTGCTCCCTTGCTGGTCACTGCTTCAGGTCTCTATAAAGCTGGGGAAAGACAGTGGACCTGGCGACTTGGTTTCAGACATTAAGACGGGTTTAGGTCCTGGACTGTATGCTTTGGGGGGCGGGTTGCCAGAGAAAAGACTATTCGATTAAGCAGAAGGCAGGGGGAGGAGGGTCGATGTTGGAACGTCTCATCCGAAGACGAGTCTGTCCTCCACCTGCGCAATGGGGAGAAGCAGCAGTGCAGAGCACAGAGATAGGCAGGCCCAGGCATGACCTCTGTTGGCTATCAAATGGGAGCTCTCCCATCAATACTGGTGTGGGCCATTGGCCTGTAGCATGGACACCCATTCAGCAAAGTTCCCAAGCAATGGAATGCAATCGAGTTGCATAATGAGGCCAGGTAATTGGATGGACAGGGCAGGCTGTCCAGGTAAGTATAATTCAGTCTAACGTATTACTAAAAAAAAAAAAAAAAACCAATATGGTAAACGCTATTCAAAGTAGTCTGTTCATTATAGCTTCGATCCAAGAGTCAGACGCAGAGGATGGATGACGATAAAACTGCTTGCTCTAGGGTGGGAGCATTCTTTGCCTGGAGGCTAAGGACATACCATCGTTCTGGAGGGAAGAGGGACCACAGTCCTTTGTGAGCTGTGTGCTGTATTATCCCATCTAAGAAGAAACCATAGTGATGACATGTTGACCCCACTCAACCTCTACATCTTGAGAGGCAGGATGGAAAGATGTCCTGTGGGTTTACCCAGGCAGAGAGAGCTCACGCACCTCAGAATGTATGAGATGACCCCAGTGTAGTCATTAAACATAAGATACACAAACCAGTGAGTGGAGACATATATGGAAGTTTCTGGAAAATGTAACTTTAGGGTGAACACGATGGCTACATTTTTCTTTTTATTGTATTTCCTTTCCCTATGATTAATTTGTAGATGTAACTATCAGGAGCATGTGGGATTTCTTTATGCTTAGCTGGGGGAAAGTCTAAGTTCCAAAGATCCACAGCTACCTCCATTCTTTTCTGGAAGAGATGCAATTACTGCTTACCCCTGCAGCAGAATTTCTCCTCCTACTTTAGGGCTCATAGTGAACCCCACATGCCCCAAAGTTCAGAAGCCACTGAACACCCACCCCAAGCAGCTCTGAGACTGGCTGGCTACTGAGCCTACCACAGCACAGCTATTTATTTAACTGATGGCTGCTGTCCTCATTCCCATGATGTCCGCCTTGTTAGAGAAGAAGGCCATTGAATCTGTCACCATGACAAAGTGCACCTGTGTTTATCCTTCTGTTGCCAAGGCTGAGAGTTCAATATTTTGCTCATTAATTTTTAACACCTTTGAAAAAAAATGAGGCTTCAGCAAAAGAATGAGGAGGCCGTTGCTTTCCCAGGCTTGGAGCCTTCCTGCCTCCTCCCTCTCTGGGGACCCTGCTGGATACAGGGCAGCAGCATATTCGCAGAGGACTTTGCTGCTCAAAGGCTATGTTCCTCTGAAGCTTGAGTGATGAGCAGACACGTGAGGGTGATGTGCTGACTGCCAAGGATAACCTTGCTTGTGCCTGTCGTGTGGCTCTAGCGTGAACATCCCCTACCTTTAGGAATGCGTGAGGCTTGCCCAGGTGATCAGGCGCTTGCTCTCCCTTGCTCCCCTGGGCTGGGCCTTTCACTTTTAGCTTTAGCCAGCAGCGAATGTACATCAGGAAGCTCAGTTGGTTCTATTTCCACAAGATTTTATGTCCCACAAGCTTGTGTCCTATAAGGAATGGCACAGAGGTCCTCTGACATTCCAGCTGATGAATTCATTCATTCATTTCGCCCACTCACCTATCCATCCATGCATTCACGTAGCCATCTGCCCATTCATCCATCCATGCATCCGGTCATCCACCCACCCATGCATGCATGCATCTATCCATCCACCCATGCATGCATGCATCTATCCATCCACCCATGCATGCATGCATCTATCACCCACCCATGCATGTGTGCATCTATACATCCATCCATGCACATGCGCATCTATCCACCCACCCATGCACGTGTGCACCTATCCATCCACCCACCCATGCATGAATGCATCTATCCATCCACCCATGTATGTGTGCACCTATCCATGTATAAACCCATGCATGTGCCTGTCCACCCATGCGTGCATGCACTCATCCATCAATCCATCTGCCCATGTATACATGCATCATCTACCCACCTACCCATGCCTGTGTGCATTTATTCATCTATGCGCCGATCAACCTGTGTCACTTAACTGCTGAGTATCGGGCGCTGTGATAAGTGCATTGTGCAGAGCCCCCAAAGAGCTAAGCTCACCAATGGAGCAGCGAAAGGAAGCTGCTGTACCAAATGAATCAGATGGAACCTTGGCTTCATGGCGTGGAAGCAAGACGGTGCCCAGGGCACACCTGATCCTGGCAAGACCCTGAAAATAGAACGTACTTCTGAGGAGCCCACCAACGTCTGACCACAAAGCAGGGTCCAGGGCTCCCTACCCTGTGACAGTGGTGTTTGCCTTCCTCTGTATACATTGTATGGTGCTCCCTCAAGGGTGTGTTCCTGGGGTCGTCCCTCTGGAATTAAAACAAGATCACCCTCTATGACCCCCTCGGGTCTCCGCTTCCTTATTTGTTTGCTGGCATGGAAAGAGCTACTGGATTTGAGAATGGCACGTGCCCACGTTGTCTGTGAGCTCTCTCTGTGCTCTGGTTCTGATGTCCACATGGGCATCTCTCCAGTGGTCTCAGTCCTCCTGTATAACACTAACACAGAATCAAGACTCACAGAGGGTGTGGGATAGCCACAGCTCAGCCACGCAACTGCCAGATGGGAGACCTGGGCTTTGATTTCAGCTAGGCGTGGAAGGCAGAAGGCCCTCCAGCACCTTGCTCTCCCGATGGGACAAGGCTTTCCTGAACGCTGGGTGGCCAGGCCAGAGGATCATCCCGGAAGGCTCTATAATGACTTCTTTTCTTCAGGTGGAGGGCTCGCCAGGGCACAAGCCTGCTTGTGTCTAGTCAGCATGAGTCTGATGATCTAACCCATCCAGCCAGCCATATCCAGGATAAGGCCTTGGGGGAGCATCCAAAGAGGTCTTGCCTTGAGTTTCAATACTGAGCTATACTGTGATCCCCAAGTTATTCAGAGAGCACCTCAGAACCACCTGGCAGCTGCAGGATGCTCCACTGGGAACGCCGGGGTGTCCCCTCACAAATCTGCAGCATCTGGGAGGCTAGTCCTGGTATCTGGGCACAGAGACAAAATGGAGGGACAGAACGAGATACGCAGGAGAAGAGGACCCCCATGAGGCTGAGAGGTGGGGAGAGGGCTGTATCCGCTACACAGACAATGGCCAGGAAGCCTGGGCCCTGGCCCCCAACCCCCCACTTCCACAGTGGGTGAGCCAGCCAGGGGAGTGGGGGGATGGAGGGTCAGGGGGCTGCTGCAGCATTTCCTCTCTGCCTTCCTGGATTCCAGTAGTTACCTGGTAAATGTTCATATCCTCTCATCCGCCCAACTGCCCTGCAGTCTGCAGATAACACCTGTGACAATGGAGGACCCTGGGGCAGTCTCTTCCTTTCTGCTGGTGTGCTCTAGCAACAACAATACTAAGCTATTAAATACTGCTCGCATCAGCCTTCTATAGGGAGATGCACGGTCAGACCTATGTTAAGAGAGGCAGAAACACTGCCCGAGGTTCTCACTGGGAGGAGACAGTGCTGAAGTCTCCCCCAGGCGCTTTTCCCCAGAGGTACCTACATCAGACAGGCTGGAGGTCCCTGCTTCCAGACTGGCCACCTACTGTGGGGATGCAATCCTATTTGCAGAACACATGCTTATGGGACTCACAGAAGTCGGGGCCTCTTTGAAAGGGAAAGGCCCAAGGAAGACCTGCTTTCCCAGGACCCCCAGGCCGTGAGTGACCACTTCTAGAAGAGGGGACTATCCCTATTCTCAGTTCCACCAGTTAATGTTTACCTACGCGCGCAAAACAAAATGGGTGTTTGCTGTTCAAGGTGCTGGCCTGATGCTGTTTGCTAATTTAAACAAGTCCGCGTGTTTAAACAGCAAAAAAAATAAAAAACAAAACAACCCAAGAGGTGGGGTTTTCGGATAGAGACTGGGAGAAACTTGCTGGGATAGTGTGGGTCCCCAGGCAGAGAACAGCAGGTTGGGACATGGTCAGAGACGTGTGACCTCTCTGGGCAGGCAGACAGACCCGCTGTGTTTCATACAAGTCTCCACATAGGTTTGAATGCTCCCACATAGGTGAGAGTTATGTCCAATAGGCCTGGGGTCTGAATTTCAGCATCAGGCATGGAAACCCCAGGGTGCCTGAGTGTGCTCAGGAGGACACAGGGAAGCTGGGGCAGGGAGAGGAACCTCCAGTTTCATCCACTCTGACCTGACCCAACCATGCATTCCATTAACAAGCAGCGGAGGACTTCTATGGGACAGAACCGTGCATGACAGGAGGCTACAAGAAGAGATGGCTGCCTCCCTGATTGCCATCATGTAGCTTTTCCCTCCAAATTAAAACATTCCCTCCTGGAGGAAGGAAGGAGCCTCCTTAAGGTGCAGGAAGTAAGGGAAACTTAAAGGCTCCAGGAAGCTCCTAAAACTTACAAGATCCACAAGGCTCCACCCCAGGGTTATACAAGTAGTAACAATTGCTGAGGTGAGGAGACTCTTAACTCGATGGCAGAGTTGTCTGCAGGTCGGTCAGGGGACTCTGGAGCTACAGCCTTCCTGAATCACTGGGCCATGCTCCAGTGGGCTTTTCGGCTGGTTTTGAGCCACCCATATTCTTGTAAGTAATACAATCAACTCATTGGTTTTCTAACCAAGCTTGGGTAGGATTGATTGCTCCTTTGTTCTAACTTCGGTGCCTTATTTAGGCTGAATATAATTTTGTCGCCATCTTCCCAGGAAGAGTGACATGACAACTGGTAATTCAGGTAGGAGTACTGGGCCTGGGCCACAAGCAATACAGAATGCGAAAGACTGTCCTTCTGCCCCCGTGGTCAAGAGTCCCTCAGAGACAGTGAGGCTCTGCGTGGAACATCCGAAGGCATGGGGCATTGGGATTCACACTCTTGCCATGGTGAACTCTACCCTCACATGTCCGTGTGCCAGTAGATGCACCCTGAGGCTGTCCCATGGCTGTTGAGATGTGAGCAGGAGCCCATCTATAGGAGCGACCTTCCTAGTGGGGTCCTCCTGTCCACGCTGGTCTCTGACCGCAAGACCAGACTTCAGCTGCTATGGTCTCCTGCCTGCTCCTCTCTGATCCATCTGTCCCTGGTGAGGGCTGCATGGCTTTCCACACTCCTGCCACCCTGCCTCTCTGATAAATGACCCCTTGCCCCTCTTCCGAGGTTCCCTGGGATGCCCCGCCTTTATCCTATAAGCACCCACTGTTAAGTGGGGGATGTGGTAACTGGACAAGGAGATGCCGTTGAAGATGCAACCGCCGCCTCTCAGGTGTCTACTGTCGTCCCTGGGGGGACAGAGGGCAGCACTGGCCCTGGTCTACTCACAGCAGGCCCGTTTGGGTGGAAAGGAAGAGACTGTAGAGTGACAGCCCTCTGCATCTGTGACATACACCTTTCTGGAGAATAAAGGATCCAGACATAAGAGAAAGAAAAAATAGTAAGGAAAAGTAGGTTGTAACTCTCTAGTGTTTGTATGTGTGTGTGTGTGCGTGTGCGCGTGTGGGCATGTGTGTGTGTGTTTGCATGTGTGTGCGTGTGTGTGCATGTGCGTGTGTATGTGTGTATGTTTGTGTGTGTGTGTGTGTGTCTGTGTGCAGGTCACAAGTCAGTGTGGGGTGTGTCTTCCTCCGTTTCTCTCCAGCTTATCCTTCTCTGAGTCGGGATCTCTCACTGAACCTGTAGTCACTGATGGAGATGGTTGACAAGGCCCAGGGTCCTCCTGTCATACCCTCAGTGCTAGAACCGCCGCACACAGCTCTTTATGTGGATGGCAGGGGTCTGAACCCAGGTCATCAAGTTTGCACAGCAAGCACTTTACCCACTGAGTCAGCTCCCCAGCCCAAGCGACCGTTTAAATAAATGACTTGCCACACCGTCAGAGTCCAGAGGACAAGAGGGGCTGCTTCATGGCTGGAACAGGAGGTCCCAGAGCCTCCAACCTGTCCTTGGACAAACCCTCAAGTCACCCAGACTGGAGGAAGACTTTAGCTCCTGAGGAGGGCCAGAGGAAGCATCTCGCCATCAAGGGAGTTAGTTTATCAGCTCCGCCATCTCCTCCCGGGAGCGAATTATTAATGACTCTGATTCATTCCGGTGATGCCAGCCCCAAGTCCCTCTGCCGCTCCCACGCTGATGCCAAGGCACAGTGGATAAACAGCTCCCGCCTGGAGAGGAAGACAGTGTCTGCATCCTTCAGACGGAAGATTTCCAGATAGGCGCCCACGTAGTTATTGCCACGCTCCATTAGGTAAAGAGAGTCTAAACTGTTCGGAGCCCTCGGGACTGTGATCCTGCCGCAGTGGCTGACAGAGATAAAACCTTCCTTCTTGTTTGTTTCTTTCTCTCTTCAAACTTAGTTCTCTTCAAACTTGGCTCACCTGCTATGACCTGCACTAAAGTTTCTTGCTGGCAGGATGGAGCCAAACCCCACAAACTGGTTCATCAGCCAACCTAGTACAGCCTTTCTACCTGCCACCCTGCTGCCCTCAGGACCATGGGCTCCCCCTTCTCTGGACTCTGAGCTGCTGTAGGTCTTTTTGAAATTGTTGTTCCTCATAAATTTTAGTTGAGGACTTCTTGGAGGATTCAGTATCATCCCCACAGGCCAGGTGCTGAGCTCCACAGACCCCCCCCCACAACCCACACTGTGTAGGTACTGAGTGGCATTTAGGTAGGTAAGTAGAAGAAGGTGTGGGTGGGTAGAAGGAAACTTCACCAGCGCTGACAGAAACACACCATCATTACATCATCCTCAGCCTTCCACAGCCATCTCCACTATCACTGGTCCCTTCCCCACCATTGTTGCTACCATCACCATCACCATAGCCACCATCATCACCACCATAGCCACCATCATCATCACCATAGCAACCATCACTATCACCATAGCCACCATCATCATCACCATAGCAACCATCACCATCACCATAGCAACCATCACTATCACCATAGCCACCATCATCATCACCATAGCAACCATCACCATCACCATAGCCACCATCATCACCACCATAGCCACCATCACCATCACCATAGCCACCACCATCATCACCATAGCCACCACCATCATCACCATAGCCACCACCATCATCACCATAGCCACCATCACCACCATCATCACCATAGCCACCACCATCATCACCATAGCCACCATCACCACCATCATCACCATAGCCACCATCACCATCACCATAGCCACCATCACTGTTATCACCATCTCTATTCACAACCACCACCACCATCGTCACTACCTTGTTTGCATCAGTACCATTGTCATCGCTGTCGTTAATATCACAATAACCGTCATCGGTGCTAATGCCTCCTAGAGCCTTTGCTGTGTGACAAATGCTGTCCTAATCAAATCAGCCCTGGCAGGACTCCTTTTGCCAGGTGCTGTGCTTAGTACTCCACACTCCACAGAGCTGTGGAGAGCCGCACTGCCTCTAGGCTTCAGGCCCCATAGCTCTATACTGGAAGGGCACAGCTCGGCCCTGGCCCCTCTCTGCACTGCCCTTGCTGGCCTGCAAGATAGCCATGGATCCAGAGCCAGACCATCGTTGTGTGTAACCTCTTGCCCGCTGAGTCCTGAGTTCTTACACAGGACCCAACTAGCCCTTACCGAGTCCCCAAGCATTTCAGGACAAGTCTGTCATCAACTCTCCTCAAGGCATGTTTCCCACTCTGGCCTCCCAGCTCAGCCCCATCTCGTGTTGGCCAATGTCCCTTCTCGAGGACTGCCTGGGGCATTCTCATTGCTGATCTTTATGTTACCCAAGCCCCATCCCTCTTCAAAGAGACTTATTGATACAAATTCAAGGTCAATTTTGTGATATGTATATTTCTCCTCTTGATTAAGTATTGTGCTTATACTAATCTTTTAAAATGCAATACATAATAAAATACAGATTATAGATAGTTCTTTATGATAGTCAGAACTTATAGTTAGGTAAGTTAGGTTTTCTAGATATATAGAAATATATTTGAGATAGATAGACAGTCTTCAAAATTTTCAAAGACCTTCAGAAAATGGCATTTAAAATGGTTTAGGGTTTTTCTTGACAATGAGAAATGTCTGCTCCTGGCAGCACCAATTACGTCTGAGAGAAAGATGGGCCTCGAAGAAATGTGTTATGGAATTTACTTTCAACATGGCAAGATGAGCCATTTGGGCAAGAAACTGCTCTTGCCTGGACTGCTTGACTGTTGTTGTATAATCTGGACATGCAGGACCCACAGGAAAGTGACTGCTGAACTCAAACGGTCCTTCAGGGTTCCTGATTAATGGAAGAGTCTACGAGACTTTCTGCAGGACACAGAAAAATGAATGACAGACTGACAATGCAGATGGACAGCTTGAAATTTCCTGCTTTGCTGAGAAGTCTTCCAGACACACTGTGGCCTATGGGCTGAAGATGGATGCCCCAACGTTACAGCAGAACTTTGGGTGACTGTCCAGGTAGCAAGATGTCTCTATCAATTCTAGTGTTTATGTATTATCCTTCTGTGGTCTTTGATGGAGTTGAAGACAGATAGTTGTAGTTATAGTTTTCCTTAGTTATGATAAAAGATGAGTTACATATAAGACTTTAAACTCACAAAGATAGGATAGATATTTTCTTTAAATCTTACTAAATGTTAATGGACAAAATATTGCAACTATGTTCTTACTTGATAACTGTTCTGTTATATATAATTTGACTATGTTAAAGTTAAAACCTTTCTTTTTATTTAGACAGAAAAGAGGAGATGATGGGGAAATCCTGTGTATATGTCAATAAAGCACTGTTGGCCAATAGGGAAGCAAGATAGGTGGGACTAGGAGTCAAGGAGGATTCTGGGAAAGAGAGGCAGAGTAAGACATCATGTAGCCGCCATAGAAGTAAGAGGTCCAGACCCTTTCTCTGGTAAGAGAAATACTTAGATTAACAATTATGGATTAAATTCTTAAGTCAGAGACAGCCAGTAAGAAACAGAGCCAATGGCCAACAGCTTCATAGTTAATATAGCATCCTGTGTGTTATTTGGGGGTTCAGACAACACAGGAGGGCCTAAGCGACTGGCAAGCTTGATTTCCCACCCCCTGTGCCCCGTAAGTTCTTTCCTAGACCCCAAATCAGATATGCTCGAGCTTGGAGGTCATTGCCATCATCATCCTCTTCCATTTGTCCCCTTTACTCCCTCACACTGTCCTAGCTGTAGCACCAGGTCAGCGGGCCGTCAAGGTGAGCAAGAGGGAGTTGCTGTGTGGAGCACAGACTAATTCTCTCCCATCACCTAATTGTCCCGTGCAGACTTCCCTCTGACCTCTCCAGGAAGCTGGATTCTGATGTTTGGTAACTCGTAAGATAAGCCTCATCTCAGGAGGGAACTCAGCAGCAAGGACCCAGCTACTCAGCTCTCTCTAGAGACAGGGAAAACGAAAGATGACCTTGAAACATTGGGGTGGTCAATTTTGATTGGTGAAGCTCGCTGCTGGGTATGTTTCGGAGGGGATTTTAATGAGAGGTTTAGTCGGGGAGGAAGACCCACCTTGAAGGTGGGAGGTATCATTCAATGGCCTGGGGTCCTAAAATGAATCAAATGAGTATAAACAAAAATACCAGTTGAATGCAGGTGTTCCCCTTACTCTGTTTCCTAATCTTCAAGATGCGAGGGGTCTCAGCCACTGTGGTGTCACCATTAACTCTGCCATGCCCTTCCCCACCACGATGGACTCCACCCTCACATGCCAGTTGTTTGGGCGTGGTAATGATAAAGCTGTCAGACAGCAAGGAAATGCAGAGAGTACTGCTGGATGTTTTTTCCAAATGAAAGCAAGTATTTGGAGACTGTGGCATGCAATGATTGAATGAATAAATATGACGGGGAGAAGACACACAGCCCCCATGTTCTCAACAGTATGTGCAGACACTCTGCCCCCAAGGAGGTAGAGAGTAGTGGCTGGCCTCCCTCGTGGGACCTGTGATGACCTCCTTCTCAGAGGACTGGACTAATCCAGCCCAGATCTGTGGTGAAGGCCCTGTCTGGTTGTATGGCTGAGATGGAGGGGAGCGTGTTACAAGGTCAGGGAACCAAGTGGGCTAAGATTGAGGCAAAGGGAAAAACGGATTGTAGAAGCAGCAGCCAAAGGACCAGCAGGCATGACTCAAATCAGGGAGTGTGGTTGAACAATAGAAGCAAGCCATCGGTGGGGACACATCCACGCATAGGTTTGAGGTATGGCTCTAGAACACCGCTCCCAGACAGCGAGGCTCACTCGGTGGATAAATCTGAAGACATCCTAAATCTCCCAGGGAGGAAGCACAGACACAGTGACTATTTAACACCCAGCAGCTCTCCCCAGGGATGACAACTCTCCCATCAGTGCAAGACCACACACAGGGCTCCCATAAGGCTTTGCTTTCAGACAATGAGGTGTTAACATGATTTATGTCATCAAATAGCCTCCTTTTGATTCATGTTTCAACCTCAGTGGCTCAAAAAGCGCTGCTCTTTTCTCCCGAGGGCCATCAGGAACCTGCAGTAGGATTTGAGGTCACCAAGCCCATCAGGTCTCAGTCACTTGC
This sequence comes from Mesocricetus auratus, assembly GCF_017639785.1. Lineage (NCBI taxonomy): Eukaryota > Metazoa > Chordata > Mammalia > Rodentia > Cricetidae > Mesocricetus > Mesocricetus auratus. The sequence goes on along the minus strand of NW_024429209.1, from coordinate 21,152,956 downwards.
CTCTCCGGCCCTAATGCTGCCTGGACTGGAAACTCTTTACCCCAGATCTTCTCTTTGGATCTTCCAGAACCCCGAGGATGTATATAATGCCTATCTCTCCTAGTAAGTTCCCAATGACAAGCCAACAAACACTGTTTCCGCGAAGATCATCATGGGAAGCCAGTGAGTTAATAGGGCTGGTGTGAGCAATGGGCTGCCTGCAGGAGCATGGGGGATCTGAACGCCTTCACACAGCTAAGTGTTCATCATGCAGAGAAGGCAACCCTCTTCAGCTGTCCTTCCCAGACTACATATCCTAGCATCTCCAGAGACCCTCAGGCCATGGGAAGTTAGGGCAGAGTTTCTTTCAGAAGCCTGGGAGGAGTAGCTTCAGTCTCAGGTGAGGATACAATGAGCCCTGCCCCCCAACACACACACACACACACACACACACACACACACACACACACCCTCCTCCGATGGACTATCAACATTCAACAAGCCCAATCACTCATGATGGAGGAAATCCGCGTTCTACAATACATGAAATAGCAGCAGGGGAGGCTCAGACTGCACCTGGGGGCGCCTCTCTGCTTTGGAGTGTATCATCCAGCAGGGATCCTGGGATGTTGGTCTGTCAGTTTGCCACTTGACTCAATTTCATTAGAAAAGGCTCTAGATGGGTCACCATTTGGCGGGCTCTGGAATCCAACGGGCTCTGACCCCCACATCTGGAAGCTGTCACCCTACAGCTGCCCCACCCCCAATCTGATCTCATTCATCTTGAAACAACAAGGGCGGGGAGACCGTCTGCCCCAGGAAGGTTTACATTGGAAGTTAATTATCAAAGGCAACTTTTCTGACCACCACAGGATGGATCATAAGAAAAGTCAGGCAAGGGCTAAGACAAGAGAGACTCAATCTTCTTTGGTCCAGGGACCCCACCCCAGGCATCGTCAATCACAGAACACAGTGTTATTAAAATCCCTCTGAAGAGATAGCACTGCAGGATATCAATGTCTGTCTACACAGTGGACAGATGTGTGATGGCGATGCCAGTATGTCCTTCTGTTTGAACCTGCATCCCAGACTCAGCCATCAACCCTCATCAAGAGCCTCAGATCCCAGGATGGAGCCCTCCTCCTGACCACATACATACCTCTTCGCTCTTCTGCATTGGTGGTGAGTTCTCTTGAAATGTCCCCTGCATAGCTGTCCCTGCATTCCACAGTTGCACCCTGACCACCTTCCACTGCCTTGGACCCCTCCCCATCTTCTGCAACCATCAGGCCATAGACAGAAGCCTCCAACAACAACCACACTTCTGCCTCTGTAACACAGCTGGCTGGCTGGCTGGCCACATCTCCAGAAACTCTTCTCAAATACCGACCTCCTCCTGGACATGGGCCTTCGTACCAACTCTTGCTGCTGTTGGCCGCCTCCTACTCTCTTGATTTCCTTTCTAACCACAAAGACCAATACCGTGTCCCCCACCCTTTAGACCCTCATGATACCACATGTCTCCAAGTGCAAGCCTTATTACAATGGCCATCTAGTGAGAAACGGCCTCTCTCTGCTGGGCACATAGTCATGCACATGCCCTCTCTCATGAGCAGGACAAGCCACTGCATTTGTGGGTCCCACTACAAAATAAAAGTGTGGGCACCATTTGTCCAAAATTATGGGTCACTACACTGTGGCAGAGCATTATCTTAGTGAGGGGACCTTCTAGGACTAGGTCACTGTATGAATGCATGGAATACCCCCCACCAGAATCCTAATCCTGACCTGTGAATTTAGGCCTTGTGACCTCTACCTATACAGCCTAACACATTGTCCAGCCTTTGGTGACTCCAAATAGCACTCGGGGGTCTGCACACACTGTGAGGGTCAGAGTCCATATGAATACCATGTTCTTACTCAGGGTCTCTCCAGACACGGGGAAGTACCAGCCCTGCTGTGAACTTCCTGTACGCTGTTGGGAGGAGTGGGAATCTGAGGACATCTTATTTCTTTTGGTCACAAGGCTGAGGCTGGGGTCTTTGCTGGCACCCCCGTGGGGCCAAGCTTGGTTCCTGCAGGCTGTCAGTGATCACAACCCCTGTGATGGCTAATCTTGCTCATCTACTTGACTGCATCTGGAAAATACTAAAACACAGCCCCTGGGCAGTCCTGGGAGGGATTTTCTTGAGCACAGTATTTGAAGTGGGAAGACCCACCCCAAATGTGGTGGCACTCCATTGGCAGCCCAGATAAAAGGACATGGAAGGAGAAAACGTTTCTTCCTCCCTGCTTGTTCTCACTCTCACTGGCAAGTCCGTCTACTCTGTTGCTGTGGCACTCCTTGGCTGGTATTAGAACTAACTTCTTAGAGATTCCGATGTAGGCTGAAGTTCAGCAGCTCTCTAGGTATTTTCCAGGCCTCCAGCACCAGACTGAAGAAACACCTCAGCCTCTCCAGTGTAAGACAGCTATTCTTGGATTTCCGGGACCACGTCCTGTAAGGCAATCCAATAAATCTCATTTCACTATGTGTCTTAGTCACCATCCTACTGCTGTGAGGAGACACTATGGCCAAGGGAAATTATTTTTTAAAAAAACCCATTTAGTTGGGGCCTTGCTTACCGTTTCAAAGAACGAGTCTATGACCATCATGACAAGAAGTATGGCAACAGGCAGGTGTGGTTCTGGAGCAGTGGCTGAGAACTTCTACAAGAAGGAGAGAGACTGGGCCCAGTTTGGGCTTTTGAAACCTCAAAACCCACCCGCAGCGACATACTTCCTCCAACGAGGCCACACCTCCTAATCCTTCTAATCCTTTCAAAGAGTACTGCTGACTGGCGACTAGACATTCGAATATATGAGCCTGTGGGGGCCATTCTTATTCAACATAGTACAGTATGTGGGTGATATCCCCTGTGTTTAGCCTGGAGCTGAGGTTTCCCAGAGCCTTGAGGTCCTCACAGACATTTGTTCCACCAAATAGGCTTTGCTGATGCTCCATTCAGAGCTGCTCTGTCTCACGCTGAATGAGACACCCAATTTGTCTGTCATCATGATCCAGGAGCTCCCGTGTGGTCCTAAGGCACAATCGTGTGATATACACGTCTAAATGTTCTCTGGCTGCTCAGCTTGGGGACTCAGAGGAGGCTCTGGCCACACAATCAGGCCCAGAAGAGTCTTCATCTCACCTTTCAAGGTTGCTACCCCAGCTGCCGTGTCAGCCTGCTGCAGCGTTGTGGGAATTGCATCCTTGAGGGTCCGGTCTACATTCAGGCTTTCACACTGGTAAAATGAAGGATCTCGGTGAATGGGCAGAGACACAGAGGCACATGTCTGTACTACACCCTCCAGAGAAGCCTGAAGAATGAACGGCTCTTCCTTCCTTCCAGATCTCCATTCAGGCAAAATAGGGATTCATGGCCTCACTACCAAAAAAAACCATTTCAGGATAAGACAGGACAAGCATATTGGAGTTTACTAAAGACGGTTTGTAAACACAGATCCTACACTCAGAGGGTAAGATAAAGAGATACACTCGGGAAGAGAAGGTCTGCCCATTGTGGGGGTGGGCTTCTCAAGGGGAGAGTCACAATCAGGCATTTTTACATCAGGCATTTATGGGATGACTTCCGTGGGTCTTGACTTTCATCTTTTAGAGCTGCGGGGACACTCCCCAGACCCCTTTAACATCGCTCAGAGAGTGTGGATTGCAGCAAGGTTTTTTAGAAGTTAAGGAGTTTGTTTCTGAGCACAGTTTATGGATTTACGGAGGGAATTGTTGAATTTCAGGGATGAGAGGGATATGAGGGAAACTCAGTTACATCATTTTGGCCCCAAGTAATGTACTGTTTAGTTACTATCGTTCACAAAACGTCTCTTGTCTCTGTGGGTGGCTGTGGACTCATCAGTGGTGTCCGCAGATTTTTGATTCTGTCAGTAGGACAGATGTGTCAGACTCCCTTTTTTATTGTGGTTTCCATCTTGTGTCCCCATAATGTCTCCTGTCTCTCTGTCTTGCCTCACTGAGCCTACTCATTGTATATCAGTCAGCATCTGCTGTGTAACAAGCATGTCCATATGACTTATAAAAAAAAAAGCATCCACTTTCCATGAGGCTACATAAGTCAGCAGGCTTCCAGATCTCTGGATCTGCTCATTAATCAGTGGCCAGCTGCAGTTTGGAAGAATGGCCCTGATGGGCATCACCATCTTACATGTGTGGAATTTGGCTGGTTGTTGGACAGTCGTCAGCTGGCTGTGGTAGCCTTGCTGGGACTGCCGTACTCTCCTGAGGCTCCTTGCCCTCTGCAGGGAAGAGCAGGCTAATTCTCATGGCAATGGAGAAGGCTTCTTGATTGCTGAGATGCCAGGATGACCAACAGCGCATTTTTCCTTAATCTGTTGACCAAAGTCACAGACTAGCTCACGCTCAAGGGTGAGGAACGGTTGGGAGAAGCCACATAGTCACGTTGCTATGGTTAGAGCAGGAGAAGGCAGGCAGCCAGCAGTAACCAGATGTTATACAATGGTGTTTATCCTCTAACACAATATGTTCGTCTCCTTGCCATCTTGAGGTAGAAAACTCTTCGACTGGGTAACCACAGTACTAATTAGAAAAACAGTGCGGGGTCTGTGGTAATGATGGTAGTGGAGGGACTATCTATCTACACTCCCTGGGAGGAAGACGGAAGGAAGCTGCTAGTCCTTCCTGCCCCAACGCCCACCCCACCTCCCACCCTCTGTGAGTGGTCTTAGGAGATGTTTGGCGTATATAATAAGACTGAAGACTAGCATGTTTGTAGTTTTTGGAGCTGCTTTGGGGAAGGGTAGGAGGTGTGGCCTTGTTGGAGGTGGTATGTTACTGGGAGTGTTGGAGGAGGTTACTGGGAGTGTTGGAGGTTACTGGGAGGAGTGTTGGAGGAGGGATGTTACTGGGAGTGGACCTTGAGATTTCAAAAGCCCACACCGGACTGGGGTCTCTCTCCCTCTGCCTCCAACTTGCAGAAGCTCTCAGCTCCTTCTCCGGCACCACGCCTGGCTGCCGCCATACTCCTCGCTACGATGGTCATGCGCCCACCCTTTGAAACCGTAAGCAAGCAAGTCCCCAGTTAAATGCTTTCTTTGTGAGTCTCGGTGTCTCTTCATGGCCACAGCAAAGTGTCTAAGACATGCCGCGCTTTCACTGGCTCTTGGAGAATATGCAACAACTCACGTCTCCCGGCGTTGGTAACGAGTTGACATTACGACAAAAGGCACTGTTAGAGGGCTAGAGATGCGGTTCTGTTGGTAGAGTAACCTCCTCAAGTGCGCACGGCCCTAAAGTGCGCACGGGTTTGGTTCCCAGTACTGCACAAACAGGCTATGGCGGTGTGTACCTGTGATCACACCACTTTGGAAGTAGAGGCAGAAAGATCAGATGACATTCAAGGCCCTCTTCAGCTACGCAGGTAGTTCAAGACCAGTCTGGGTGTGGTGGGTTTGAAAGACAGTGGCCCCCAAAGGGAAGGGGCACCATTAGGAGGCGTGTCTTCACTGGAGTAGGTGTGGCCTTGTTAGAAGAAGTGCCTCACTGTTGGGGTGGGCTTTGAGCTCTCCTTTACTCAAGGTACGTAGGCTCAGTATGGTACACAGTTCACTTTCTGCTGCCCGTGGACCAAGATGAACAACTCTCAGCTCCTTCTCCAGCACCACGTCTGGCAGCCTGCCGACCTGTCCTGCCATGACGACAGTAATGAACTAAGCCTCTGAAATTGTAAGCCATCCAGTTGAGTGTTTTTCCTTTATAAGAGTTGCATGATCACGGTGCCTCCTTCCAGCTGTAGAAACTCTAACTAAGACACTGGGTTATGCGGGACCCTGCATAGATGAAAGAATGAAAGCAGCTAAGCAAATAAAGTGTGCTGTTTGTTCCACAACTGGGCGCTTCAACTCAGACTTCAGATCCCTGTCAATCAGGAAGCAGAAGTCCACAGTCCAGGGACAGGCTGAGCTGCTTCCTCCTAAAGGCTCTTAGTAATAGACAGACCCTCCTGTCAGTCACATCTCTCCCACTCCGGGGGCCCCAGCACCCCACAATATGTACTGTCCCCCTCAAGACACCACCACTCCAATCTGCCTCCAATTTTGTGTCCGCAATATGCCCCTGCCTTTTCTGCTAAGAACACAGCATCCTTCACGGGAATTTGACACCTTCATCTTTAACAGTGACCCATGCCATCACAGAACTGGTGTCTACCCAACTCTCGATTTCACCCCATGGCTGGGGAAACAGCTTCGGACAGATGTTCCCGACCCCCAAACACTCAAAGATCCCGGACGTTTGTTATGGCCTCTATCTTTTTGGCAGTGGGACCTGAACGTGACCCAAGGCTTGAGATATTGGCATGAGAAGATGCTGGCAGCTAATTTAAACACTTCCCCAAAGCTCACCTGGGCAGACATGAAACAAAATCCAGATCAGACGGACACAGGCAAGTAGAGGAGTCTAGCTTTGGTCCTGGCAGGTGGCGGAGTCTGAGGGCTGATTCCCAGGACATTTATGTGTGATGATGGGCTTGGACAAAAGGGGGACACCAGCAACATTCAGTCACCCGAGTTTCTCCCTAGGGCAGAGGTTTTCAGCCGCCGTGGATGTGGCCTCCATGAAAGTTACGGATGTAGCAACTGTCCAAGGATGCGGCTAAACAGCCTGCAGGGCACAGGATACCTGCATAGCATCCTGGGTCAGTAGCAATGGGCTAGAGGACGCCAAAGTACTCTAGAAGACAGAGCAGTGAAGGGTCAGGCTTGTGGGCTCCTAGCTTCATCCTGCTAAGAATGAAGATGTTCTAAAGAGACACTGTGTGTCCCTCCCTTCCATTATCAGACTACTGAGACAACGGACCCTCCCCACCCAAACTGAAATTTTCCCAGCAATCTCATGTCGGCAGAAAGAAAAGACTGAGGACTAGGACAGACCAGAAGACCTTATTTCCCAGGAAGAGATTTCACCCAGTTCTGACAACTTGTCAGACCTACTTTCAGGGGAAACTGGAGCCCAGACAATGACGGGTCAGTGATGGGAGGGACCACGCCTTAACCAGGACGGTAGCATCTTTGGCTTCCAACAACTAGATGCCCCATGCTGGAAGTCAGGCTGGGGGGGGGGGATCATCCGAACTCTTCATTTGCTCATCTTTGCAAATGTGTCTTTTCTTTTTTCTCCTCTGCTTTTCACCTTGACTTATTGATGCAGTTGGACTGTTAAGGACAGACAGATGGCTGAGACCAGCTTAGATGGCTTCTGGGGGCTCTGACTCTGAAACTTGGGTGGAAGGAAGTAAAGGGTCTCAAGGTCGAAGGCAACCTGAGATGTCCTCCGGGATTCCTTTCCTGCCCCCCACCCTACCCCCGACTTCTTCAATGATGGCATGTCGGTTGAGGAGAGTCATTGAAGCCATTAGCATCAGAACGGTCAGCGGTGGTGTATAGAACTATCTGCAAGCCCCACACCCCACAGTCTGCTCCCCGCACGCTAGGCCGGCTCTCGTCAGAGATGAGAACTGGCCAACACAAAGCAGAGGTGCTGACACGCTGATGACACGCTGCTGACACGCTGCTGACACGCTGCTGACACGCTGCTGACACGCTGCTGACACGCTGATGACACGCTGATGACACGCTGATGACACGCTGATGCCACGCTGCTGCCACGCTGATGACACGCTGCTGCCACGCTGATGACACGCTGCTGCCACGCTGATGACACGCTGCTGACACGCTGATGCCACGCTGATGCCACGCTGATGACACGCTGATGACACGCTGCTGACACGCTGCTGACACGCTGCTGACACGCTGATGACACGCTGATGACACGCTGATGACACGCTGATGACACGCTGCTGCCACGCTGATGACACGCTGATGACACGCTGCTGACACGCTGATGACACGCTGATGACACGCTGATGACACGCTGATGACACGCTGATGACACGCTGATGACACTCCCAAAGCCTCTTGCCCTCATTTTCTTTCTTCCTCCACAGCACATCCGTCTGCTGGGGCCGGGATTGGCCCAGACGAGAGGAGGCCACACGGCAGAACCCAGGGCCATCTGTAGGGATGCCTGCCGCTTCCTCTAAATCACAGCCCCTCTGTCAGACGACGGACTCACTGTCTCTAGGAATGCCCCCAGTGGTACTTTATGTGACAAAAGAACGTGGGGACTCTGCTTGATGAGGCTCTAGAGCCTTCTTGGACAAACTTTACTCTGCATACACCCAAGCTCGGTGACAGCCAGTGTCACCCTACAGAGACAGGAGAGTCGCCACCAGCCATAAATCTCTCCTGAGTAGGCTTTCTGTACTAGCACACTTAGTGGCCTGGAGGCCTCCAGGGACAGCCTCTTCCTGCTTACAGCCACCTCCTGTCTGTCTGGGCTATTGTCTCACAGCTCTGGAGACTCTGCATGACCCCACCGACACCCCTAATGTGGATGACGTCTTTTTCTGAAGTGTTAACCTAGCTGTCGCCTTCCCTCTGTACCCCGCCCTTTGCTTTGAAACCAGGCATGGCTTTCCAAGACCTACCAGAAAAGCCCCAAAACCTCCCTGGACTCCATGTGGATACAGCTGCCTGTCCCTTTTGTACACATCCAGACAGACAGACAGACACACAGACACACAGACACACAGACACACACACACACACACACACTCACCTCAATCCTAAAGTTTTAGGAACACTGGACTATATGTCTGTGCTCATCCCCTTCCTTCCCTCTGTGTGAATTCCCTCCCCGATTTTGACACACTGGTTGTTTTATCTTCTGAATTTTCAGCCAAGACTTCCTTCCTCCAAAAGGCCTTCCCACCCGATGCCTGAGTACTAAGGCTGAATGATGGTACCAAGGAGGCAGCTGCGGTAACATCTCCGAAAATCCACATACGGGGAAACCAGGGCACTAGGAGGCCGAACAGCCTGCCCTGACCAGCAGGTACTCAATGTGGGGCCAGCGTTTGTTTCTGGCTTTCCCTGGGCCAGCGGGCTCCAGAATAGCTTTCCATCATTCCTTGATGTCTCTCGGGGCTTTCTAGACGTTTCTACCCTTAGATTCTAGAAGTGTCTTCAGAGCTCTGGCCCAGCCTTGGTCTGGCACCCAATGTGTTTTACATAATTGCGGACAGGAGGTGCTTTTGGCTCCAGGGTCTGAAGGATTGGCTCGGGGATGTTCCTTTCATCAGCCTCCATCTCTCCAACCACTCTCTGGCACACACCCTGGCCTGCCGTGCTGAGTCCAGATGTCCTTTGCCACCACCGAAGCCTTTCCCCTCTGCAGCAGATGTGCCCTAAGCAGACAGTCGTTAACACGGGGTTCACAGCTCACACTCTCTGCACATACAAACGTGCAGGATGCCTGGTCTAGCCTGGGGGGCACTCCCCAAACCCGAGAGCAACTGGAAGCCAGACCTTGTCCCCACTGGACGGTAGGCAAGCTCCCTCTCTCCTCCCCGTGTGTGCATCTTATTTCTCTTGATGACTCCTGCTTCACGAGTGCTGCTCGCACACTCACACACCTTGTCGTGCACCACCACCCTGTGTACAAGGGCCACTGTTACCTCCCATCCCACGGAGAGGAAAACCAGGTCAAAGAGTGACCAACAGTCCTCCAAGTCCACAACCTCGGCCACTTGGACCTCCTCAGGTGTCTTGGACTGCAGAGGGGCTAGCATTCTAGGGCCGCAGTCTTTCTGTAACACTTCTGGAATTGCCTTGCCAAGCCCCCCCCGCCACGCAATCGCCACCCAAGAAGACGGTGCTTCCATTCTTTGCTTATTTCCTTCAAGTCAAGGAAGCCTTCGCTGGCCATCACCGCGGGACGCCTTGCCGCCCGCCGAGGGGCTTAGAGGGGTGTGCTTCAGATCACTGCTGGCCACTTGAGCAGTGCTTGCTCCTGGGTGTTTTACGGCATTAGACATCCTTGAAATCAAAAGCTAGAGTCTGAACGTTGTTGAGTTCTCCAGTCATTTTGACAAACTTTTTCGTACGGATCCTTTCAGTATGCACTTCTGCCCGTAACGCATTGAGAGCGACAGCTCCCTCTGTGCTGTGCTGGGGTTAAAAATGCCAAAATAAATTTTCAGTAGTTTGGAAAAAGGAGAGAGAGAGAGAGATGTTTCTCATTAGGGAAGAAAGGGTGAAGCACACAGGAGGCAGATGTCTCTCATGCTACGGGGGAACTGGGTCCCTTTGATTTAGAACAGCCTGCCCAAAACACAGGCCACCATTAAATTCAAATTTCAGACAGCGAGGGATTTCTCAGTATATGTCCCAACTACTGCATGAAACATACTGATACTTCAGTTTTACTCATTCTTCATCCAAATTTTAAAATTTACTGGATTTTCTCTACTTCTGTTGGTTCAATCTGAAACCCCTTTGTGAATATGTGTCTACATTAAAAAAAAAAAACCAGGAATTTATTTTCTGAAAGTTCCAAAGACTGGAGCATTCAGGGCCAAGTCCAGCAAGCATGGGTTACCGTGAAGGTCTTCTTGGCTTTCTGTTTGTTGGCTTAGTAATTTATTTTCAACCAACAGAGAAGGCAAAGTGCTGCCCATATTAATAGGTTACCATCTGGTTTTGTCATCGATTTTTAAACCTACTTATGTGTATGTTGTCTTACTGGCACATATGTCTGGGCACCCACATGTGTGCCTGGTACACACTGCGGTCAGAGGAGAGCATCAGAGGCCCTGGAACTGGAATTACAGGCGGTTGTGATCCACTGTGTGGGTGCTGGGAATTGAATCCAGGTCTTCTGGAAAAGCGGTGATTGTCTCAACTACTGAGCCGTTTTCCAGACCACCACCGCCCCATGTAATTTCAACACACACACACACACACACACACACACACACACACACACACACACACACACACACACTGCAATGCCTGCTTCCATCAAGCTACTGGATGAAGGCTCTAGGTTACCATTTAAGGTAGACTTAATCCATTTCAACCAAGGTTGAATTGTTATTTCTCATGAAAACACTTGAGAGATACTTAGTTACTTGGTTGGTTAGCTCTGAGACAGGCCAGCTCTAAGATTCCCAGCCTCCTCTCTCAGCTGTCTGAGTCCTGGGACTACAGGCTTGTGCCATCAGGCCCAGTGAAGTGTGCCTACTTCCATGTACCTCCTTTTCCTGTTGCACTACCTGGGCCCTCCAGGATGAGCCCTCACTCTGTGACAAGTCAGTCTTCCTCTGCCTTGGCTGATGCTCGTAGCCCCGTGCCCAGTGACTGGACTTACGGTAGCAATACGCAATTCTAAATATCTGTCTTCCCACACTCATGAGGCCTTAGCCGGCTAGGTCTCTCATGGGGTCCTTTGTCGTCTCCTGGTCTCCACGTACCTTCCTGTTGGTGCTACCTATCGGCAAGAGGCCTCTGGTCCCATATCCGCCCCATTTTGTATGTCAAAGGACAGAGACAGAGGCCCTCAGCTGCTCCTCAGCCTGCGTGTAAGTGAGAAAGATCTTGTGGTACAGGAAACCCTATGAGTAGCCGTTGCCTGGGACATTACTTATGGCATTGTCATCATTGTTGTTGTCATTTGTATGTGGTGTGTGTACGTGTTCACGTGCGTCCATGCACATGAAACATGCTTGTGGAGGTCAGGGGTTCATGTTTGGCATCTTCCTCGATTGCTCTCCCTTTAATTTTTGAGGCAGGGTCTCTCGCTGAAGCTGAATCAACAAGGCTGAGCAATGTACTTCAGGCACCCGCTTGTCTCCTGCTCCGGCCCATTAATGCCGGCCTTTACCACCCCCAGCACCCTGCCTGGTTTTAGGTGGGTGACGGAGACGGTTTTACCAGCTGAGTTGTCTCCACAACCCCTATGTACGGCTTTAAAACACGCATGAAGGGAATGCCGCCCACCAGAAGACTCACTGACAACTACCCTATTAACTTGGGACAGAGCAACAGATGCTCTGGATGGCAGTGAGTTTGTTCCTGTAAGGCAGCATGTCCCGTGCAAGCAGGATTAGGCTCTTAATCTGCTTCTCATAGATAATGGAAAAAGATGGTCCAGTCCATGCCCTGTCAGAACAATTACGAACCCCGACTTAGGAGCCCTCATCACACTGCCGGCCACACACCACCGCAGGTGCAGAGAGCAACGTCAGAGAGGGCTCTGTCGGCCATCACCGGGAGCAGGGCATATTCTGCTATCCTGACCTGGGGCCGGCAACCCTGAGTCCTGGAAGGCTTCCAAAATGAACGCCCAATCTCCTTAGTCCTATTATCAAATGGTCTTTCTCTATTCTTCTCCCACATCCCCCACCCCCAAGGAAAGGGGCGAAAGACTAGACCTCCTTGTCGGGAGCGGGAGAGACCTGGTGAGCGACACACAGGTGGCCCCACCTGTGGTTGGCTCCAATTCCAGCCCCGCAGCTGCTGCTCAGCTGTGAAAACCTAAATCCCAAGTTTTTTTCTGAGGATTTTCCCCACCATCTGGGCCCAGAAATTCCCATGCACTGAAGCTCCTTCCTAGGCCAAAGTGTCCTGTTTCCGATACTCCAGGGTCCTCCGAGAACCCGTTCACAGTCTGTGTAGTTCCGGAGACGTTTTAATCCTTTCCCACCAAGCCCCCCCCCCCCCCGCTTCCTCCCCCACTCACGTCTTATCTGTGTGAGAGGGGCCTCTGTGCAGCTCGTCTTTCAAGCATTGCTTAGGGCAGCCATGGAGCCTTCAGGTACCTCCAGCGCCCTTGGGTGTCTGCGGGGTGTAATCTAACAGGGAAAGGGGGTGTTCCGAAGTTCTGAGAACAATCTATGCCCATGCCCTTCCACTGTCTTGGGTTACTCACTTGTTAACGGTGTAACAGCCGGGACATTTGACACCAGAAAGGGATTTTACAGGGTAGCTTTGCTCTTGAGGGGGACCCCAAACTGCCAGCCGGATTGATCTGCTTTCTATCCCTCATGCCCACTTCCCCATTTAAGAATGAAACGAAGACTGGGCTTGCATCATTAATTAACTTATTAGACGTATTTCCCCTGTAGGCAAACTTGGTTCTGGGCCTTGGGCACCAAGGGGCACTGGAAGAGTGGTTGCTATTTCCTAAGTGTGTTCCCAAAGAAACTGGAGCCCAGAGAGGTTGGTTCACATGCTCAAACAACAGCTGGTTTAAGAAACTCTAAACCCGTGGCAGCATAACCCACTGTCGCCCAATAGGCAGGACTTAGGGAACACTAGGGGCGGTGCCTGCACGCTGGTCCTGCATAGCTGAAGCCGGGAGAGGCCGTTCCAGCTGATACACACGTTACATCCTTGCCCTCTGGTCAAGGTGGCATTGACTGTGTTGTGAGGGCCAAATAGAATTTGAGTGTAATGGAGTAGTAGCTCCCAGTGGGGCTAAACACCCCCTTGAAATAAGGACACATAATGCTACCTTTGCTACTGGACTGTGACAAACACCAATTCCCCTCTTTCTCCACGCCCAGGCCTTTCATAATGTGACTGTGTGGCCCCTGCCCCCCCCCCCGGTGTTTCTTGATTAGGCATGCCTCGACACTCACTTTGAATAATTCAAACGGGGAGTGTGTCGTGTCTGCAGCCCATTTGCTCTTCTATTCTCCCTTGCCTCCTGTCTCAACCGTAAGGACAAGCCCAAGGAAGCCTACCGGTAGATGAGTGACTCCAGGAAGCAGACCCAAGTCACCCCAGCCAAGGCCACATTGGATCGCCCCATGGAGTCACTGATTGACTACAGATGCCCAGCAAGTCCAGCAGAGATCGCCTGAGCCTGGCACAGCTGAGCAGGACCACCCACCAGGACGTATGGCCTGGGGGGGAGAGAAATGTTACTTTTATAATGATGTGTAAATTTTGTGTCTTCCAGGTTGCCTATGTTCATCAACCCCTTGATCAGTGAGAGGCGACCCTTACCACATGTGGCCCTAGTAATAATCTCTTGTGGAGGGAGGGGAGAGGCTCACAGGCATGTCAATCATCAAAAAAAAAAAACTAAAACAACAACAACAACAAAAACCTTCACAAGGCCATGCCTTTCCCTGGCCAATGAGGGACTCCTAGGTGATGCAGCTTCTCCTTGGTTTCACTGATTAGAAGTCACCCATACTTCGTAAGCAATCCCAATAAACTCATTGTTTCACCGGGGTGGACTCGGGCAGAGTCTAGTCTATTAACAGATACTTTGTTAAGTTACCCACAGACTTAGGAAGGAACTTTGTCCTTCTTTTTTAAAGCCAGGCAGGGGACTCTTTTTTATTAGATTTAGTCATTTTTATCTTATTTTATAGGTGAGTGCTTCACCTGAGTGCATGTTTGTGCACCATATACCTGCTTGGTGCCCGTGGAGGTCAAAAGAGAGGTATCGCTGTTTGTGAGACACCATTTGCGTACTGGGACTTGAACCTGGGTCCTCTGCAAGAGCAGCCAGTGCTCTTAGCCACTGAGCCATTTCTCCAGCCCCAAGTTGCCCAAGGAAAAGTCGCATGGCAATTAAGACTACGTCCCTAAAGTATGGGATGACTTACAGTAAATCAATGTGTGACTGACAGAGAAACAGCCTAAACACAAGCCATTTCGCTTGAACTCTCAAATCTGACCAAGCGCGTTTAGGCAATATGTGGACAATAAGAAACAATACTGGCCAGACCAAAGCCACTGCACCCCTGAGACATGTCCTTGAAGGTAAGTCACCATGACCTAGGAGCCTTCTGAGGCCTGAAACAAATGGAGACTATTGACTCTGAAGTCAAAACAAAGCAAAGCACAGCAAAAACAACCTTGCATAACAAAATTGAGAAATTCTTCATCAAGTCCCTTGAAAACAGCGCTGTAAGGCAGTGAGCAAGCTGTAACTCTATTAATATGCAATCATACGAGCTGAATAAAATTTAGTGCGGTACAAGCCAAATGAATAATTCCTCCCTAATAAAATCCAAAATTAAAAGAAATCATGAGGAAATTCAAATTATTATCTTTGCCACTTGTACTGTGCCAAACTCCACACACAGTTACAAAGAAAAGTAATCTACTCTGTAGAGCATTTTGTGCCCCTTCCCAGTAGCTTCTCAGCATGGGTTGTGTGCTCCCTTTCATCTACTCAGAGTGCCTTGGCTTCTGACAACAGGCCGCCCAGCCCACAGCAATCCCTGGGGCCTGTGGAAATCTTACCAGAAGCCCCGGGGGAACCTTCTCCAGTCTTCAGAGGGAAACACTACAAACTTGGGCTGAGGGGAGATAGCTCACTTTTGTAGAGCGCTTGCCTCGAAGGCATGAGGGAGGATGTCAGCTTGATCCTCAAAATACAGGTGTCACACACCAGTGATTCCAGTGTAGAGCGTGGAAACTGGGATTAGATTGGCAGCCAGCCTAATCAGAGAGATGGCTCTTGAGGGACAACAGGTGAGCGTGACCATCTCTGGTCTCCACGTTGCATACGCAAGCATGCGTCTGTCTGTATGCCCACCTCATCCCCCCATACACATTCACCCATAGGGCTACCTACCCATGCACAGGTTCCTGGGACTCAAGCAAGCACCGTGTTCTTGTCTAAGCCACAAAGGGAACACACATCAGCTCGGGGGCTCCTGGCGAATTAGCAAGGGGATCTCTGTCCTCACCCGACACCTTGCTCTCCCCTCTCCAGGGAGAAGCATGCCCATGCTGTGTAGGCCACCTCGTGGTAGAATCGGGGCGCTAGCTGAAGAGGAGCTCTGTGCAGACGCTGGACGTTGGGAGTGAGGACAAAAGTGTGCTGGGGAGATGGTACGAGCTACTTCAGGACACATGAAGTGGGTCAGAGAGAGTGGGAGACTTTCTTCCATGGCTGACCCGTGAACCTCTCTGCTGGGCCTTTGGGAAGTCATAGTTAGTTGACAACGCTGCCTTTGATCCCTGAACCGTTCCAGATATGG
Source organism: Mesocricetus auratus (assembly GCF_017639785.1). NCBI lineage: Eukaryota > Metazoa > Chordata > Mammalia > Rodentia > Cricetidae > Mesocricetus > Mesocricetus auratus. The sequence goes on along the minus strand of NW_024429209.1, from coordinate 21,137,039 downwards.
CTGTGCTCTGAGACCAAACCACATAGGTGATGCTGTCGCATGAATAACCATGATGAATGCTGTTGGGAATAAAGCCACAAGGCTTTGACCCAGTTGGGTAGTGATGGAATAGATGTGGTCTGGGCAGAGTGGAGCTGGGGGAAGAGGAGAACATTCTAGAAAGGAAACGGCATGAGACTTAAGTGATGATCATGAGATGGGTAGGAATTCAAGAAATTGTAATTAAGGAATCCCTGATGCTGAGGGATGGGATTGCCTTGGACCTTCCATACAACCACCCAGAAGTTCCATACACTCTTCGGCTCCAGAGCTCCCAGAAAGGAGAGGAGTCTAAGAATGGCTCTTGATGTCTAAATACTGACTTGACACCAAGTGAAGAGAGCAAGCCCGTCGGACTTCACCCATCCTAGTTTTCAGCAAAGGATCCGGTGGGATGCATCTCTATTATCACCAAATAGCTGAGATGTTTCCCGATCTCACTATGCCTAGGAGCCGGGCTTCTGGATCCTATGCCCCAAAGTAAATCATTGACTTATTTGGAAACTGTCCCCCAACCCCGGTGTTTGAATGAATATAAATCAATACTTAAGACAGTGAAGTTTTGAAACCCAAGACAATCTGGGTTGAGTGGGACCTAATTGTAAATAAAGGAGTCTGGGGTATCCCTGTGGTGGCAGTGTCATTGGCCGCCGACTTACGGTTATGATGTGATTGGGGAAGGAGTTATCCCTCCCATCACAATGTGAGTTTCCCCATTGCATAATTACACACACACACACACACACACACACACACACACACACACACACACACACACCAGTTCTTGGACCATGGGGTGAGGAAAGAAATAAAGAAGACGTTTTGACTCTTTAAAACCCTTAGAAAGACATGCTTGAAGGAAGTGTCTGAATAAGCCTGTCAGGGTACATTTCCTATTGGTAGCCTGGAAATTGATGAAAACCACAGGTTTTATTTTATTTTTTTAAGAAGCACTCCACTTAATTCAAGACAGGAATGATGTCTTAATCAAGGCTCTTGTGTTGCTAGGTACCTCCAGTGGGCTCTTGGTGGTCTTTTCTGCCTGTCACTCACTTTCTTCTCTGGGGAAAAGCATCTTTTGGGTTCAAAGGACCGACATCAGACCCATATCCTCTCTTGCCTTGTGACTTCCTTGGCCAGCGAGTAGCTTAGGATGAACACATGACCCAGTTTGATCCAATTGCAGTGGAGCCAGGGTCATTTAGGAGCAGCTGAAAGTGATGTTTTTTTTTCAATGCCCTTAGAAGTGGAGCATCGAAAGCTAGGAATTAGTGGGTTCTCTGGTGACTGAGTTACAGGAGATGCCCCCCTCTGGGTTGCTAGCCAGTTACTGGAGCGGAGGGGTCTGGGAGAACTTCCATGCGAAGAAGCTGTGTTGTTGTATGAGACCCAAGTATAAAGTAGAGCCAGTCTTGCAGGGAGATGAGCCAGAGATGAAATGTCATCAAGGACCAGGGAGTTCCCTTTCTTTCCTTCCTCCCATGTGTGCTGTTCTGTGTGTCCCACATGTGTGGATTCTGATGCCCCTCCCACTGTGGGTAACGCCGAAGGAGAATGCCTGACTCACAGCTCTACTGAACTCCAAAGAGACAGATTTTTTGAGGCATCCAGCTTTGGTGCAATCAGATAAGAGAGAGCACTGACATCATATAGTAGATCCTTTGTCATACTGTGACACAGATTGAACCTAGGGGTGGAGTGGATAGAGAGGAGGGGTAAATTGTTTAGGAGACTTTTGGGATAACATTCAGCATGTCTGGTGTCCTTGGATCTGGACCTGGTCATTGGTATTCTTGATCAGGAATAGATGTTCTTGGTGAAAAAATGCAAAAGCTAGTGAGAGAGAGAGAGAGAGAGACAGACAGACAGACAGACACACACACACACACACACACACACAGATACAGAGAGACAGAGAGAGACTAGGCATGTATATGTGGAGGCCAGAGATGAATTCAGGTATCTACTTCAATCATTTCTTAACCTTAGGAGTTTTAAAATGTTTCACCATTGAATGTACACGCAAGACGCATGTGGGGCACACGCACCATGACATATGTAGACATCAGAGACACAGTTCTCTCCTTACACCTTCTGCAGGCTCTAGGGGGTCACACTCAGGCTTAGACAGCAAGCGCCGTTACCTGCCCAGACTTGTTGCAAGCACACTTCATTTGCTGAGACAGCCTGGAGCTCACCAATTCAGATAGACTGACTCTTCAGCAAGCTCCAGGGTTCCTGGTCTCTGTCTTCCAGTCCTGGGATTATAGGCACATGACACTGTGCATAGCTTTTAGCTGGGCGTTGGGGACCAAAATCAGAATCTCGTGCTTGTGTGGCAATCACTTTACCGATTCAGTTATCTCCCAAAGCCTCTTTGTGTGTGTGTGCTTGTGTGTAAACATGTTGGGGAAGTCCTGTGTATATGTCAATGAAGCACTGTTGGCCAATAGGGAAGCAAGATAGGTGGGACTAGGAGTCGAGGAGGACTCTGGGTAGGAGAAACACAGGAAGTCAAGATGTAACCGCCATAGGGATAAGAAGCCTGGAAACCTCTCCGGTAAGAGAAATGCTTAGATTAGCAATTATGGGATAAATACTTAAGTCAGTAAGAAACAAGCAAGGCTGACAGCTTCATAATTAATATAGCCTCCTGGGTGTTTATTTGGGACTGATGCATCTCTGGAACCAGGCTGGCGGGAAGGCTTCTCTTTACATAAACATGTGTATGTGCCTGTGCACACATGCATGTGTGTATGTGTGGTGTGTGAGAATGTGTGTGTATGTATGGGCACGCGTGTGTGTGCATGTGTGTATGTGTGGTGTGTGAGAATGTGTGTGTATGTATGGGCACGCGTGTGTGCATGTGTGTATGTGTGGTGTGTGTGTGTGTGTGTGTGTGTGACTACATAAGTAACTCTGGTTAAATTAGGAATTTACTGTTTAGACTAGAGTGATCCTCTTGTCTTTATGTACACAGCCCTGAGGTTCCACACGAGGCTCAAGAGCTGGTCTTGAGATGTAGACTAAGCTGGCTGGTTCTTTCTCATCACCTTGACCTAGACGCAGGCTACAGTCATCTGGGAGGAGGAGCCTCACTTGAGAAAATGCCTCCATCAGACTGGCCTGTAGGTAGGTCCACAGAGCACTTTCTTGATTCCTGATTGATATTCGTGGGCCCAGCTCTTTGTGGGTGGGGCCACTCCGGGGCAGGTGGTCCTGGATGGTGCAAGACAGCTGGCTGGGCAAGCCGGGGAGGAGCAAACCAGGAAGCAGCGCTCCACCGGAGGCTCTGCTTCACTTCCTGCTTCCGGGGTCCCGCTTTGAGTTCCTGCCGTGACTTCACTCCGTGATGGGAGTGTGACCCTGGAGTGTCAGATACACCCCTTCTTCCCCGAGTTGCAACTGGTCACGGTGTTTGTCAGGTATCCCAGTGGAAAACTGACTTGGGCAGGACCTTGGTGCTTCTGAAATTGGCTGCCGTGGACAGCCGAACTGGCTGCTAGTCCCCTCTGATAAAGTGCCACACCGGTACAGGATCAGCCCACGCCGCAGCACGGGAGGTGGCATGGCGGTGGGGACACTTCCAGTTCCGGTGGGGAAGAGCAAACCCTTCCTGGTTCAGTGGTGAGAAGAGCAAACCCTTCCTGGTTCAGAGGTCCCCATCACCCTTTCCCATGCTGTCGAAACTACAAAAGAAAATGGCTTGTGCTTATACTGTAGGTCAGGGAGAGACTCTCAGCAGCCTCCAGGGGGGACTCTAATTCTTTCTCTCCTTGCTGTTTAAAAACATAATATTTCTTAATTCTTTGAGGATTCCATACACTGTATTTTGATCATATTCCGCCCCTTCCCCCCCTCCAGATCCACTTCTGCCTTTCCTAACTTTGTGTCTTCTTCAAAAACAATGACGACAACCCAAGTCCAACTCATGTTGTCCATATACTGGGTGTGTGGTACCCACTGCAGGATGGGCTCCTACTTATAAAACTTCATCCTAGAGGCTGACAGGGTGGCTCAGTGGGTAAGGATGCTTCTCATGCAAGTCTAGGGACCCGAGTTTGATCCCTGGGGCCCACATAGAGGCGGAAGTAAACAATTGACTCTATAATGTTGTCCTCTGACCACCACACAAGCACCATGTATGTGTGGCAACACACACACACTGACACACACACATACATACACATACACTGATACACACACTGACACACACACACTGACACACACATATACACACATGCAACACACACACACATACAACACACACATATCCACTGACACACACACATGTGACACACACACATATAGGATGTAAAAACAAAAATTAAATTTAAAAAAATTTCATCTTGCTTTAACCCAAAAGCATTTCCCGTTCTCCCTCACCACCCCCTGCCCCCACCGTTCATAATAATCTGTCTATTTCAACTTCCTTTTTAGTTAAATCGCTTTGGGGAAAATATTTCACCTTTTGAGCCTCCGGCAGATCACTTATCTATGGATAAAGATGACAGCAACTCATTTGTGAATCTGACAAAGTCTGTCAAAAGTACAGATGATGTTACCTATTTTTATATCAATCTTGTTGCTTGGAATGTAGTCTTCAGATAGGCACTCACATGCAGAAATGGTATTACAGGTCTAGTCATTGCAGCATTAATGGTTATAACAAAATATTGGGAACAACCCTATTGGCCACCTCTGGATACTAGCTGAATAAACCATGTCACATCATGCCATTTTCATCCATTGCAAAACCATTGAGCAAGACCAGAAAAGTCTGGTTTTTTCAAGTATTTGTGGTATAATAAAAAATATGTCTTTTAAGTATTTGAAGCCCTTGCTGCTCTTTCAGAGGGACCTGGGCTCAGTCCAAAGCGCCCACATCTGGCAGGTCACAACCGCTTGTAACGTAACTCCAGTCCTAAGGGTAGTCAATGTCTTCTTTAGCCTCTGTGTACACCTACACACATGTGGAGCACATATACACACACAAGCACAACATACACACACATGAAAGAGAAAAGTGTATCTTTTAAAAATGTTGTTTTCTGTTCCCTGATTCCTAACAAGGGCTCCTGGACTCATGAAAAATTTCAGCCCCTTGTTTTCTAATGAAGCAACTGATGGAGCAGGAAACAGGTTTTCAATGGAACAGTTCCTCAGAAAGACCTTGCTTGAGTGGAGGGTTGTAACTTCCTGTTCCCAGAAACTGGCCTTTGAGGTTGAATTCAACAATCAATAGTTAATGGTGAACTTCGTGGAACCCTTAAACATTGTATTCAGAAGGCTGCCATATTGGTGAGTATATCAGGGAACGCCAAAGAGTTGTATGCCATCCTGCCATACCTCGTCTCAAAACTCTTTCCTGTGTTTACTTCCAAGGTTTCTCCTTTCTAAGAAGGGTACAGCTGCAGCCATACCACCCTGAATGTGCCCCACCTTGCTCAACAAAACTGAGGTCATATGCAGGTGCTTTCTAGAGTTCTTGCAGCCGTTTGAGTGAATTATCAGACATTGGGGGCGTGCCTCATGGAGAAACATGGTCAGCAGAAACATGGGTCACATGGGGACCCCAGTTGTGACTGACATCTGTGGTGGGAGCATCCTCGTTTGGAGACTTCAGCTTGCGGAATGAGGCGCTACTTCTGGGTAGACGATATCAGAATTGAATTGAGTTAGTTGCTAGATGCCCAGTTGTGTTGGAGAATTTGGTTAAGACAAACAGAATGCATTTGACGTCAGGGGCAAAAAAAAAATTCCATGGCAGAAAACAAAAAACGTCACGTTGGTTAATTTTCTGTGGTGAGAAACAGAGCAAGCCTCTACTTCACTTTTACTGGCATGAGCAAATTCATTTTCACCCAGACAGGGCACCCTAGTGACACATCACAGACACCATCCTATCCAAGTCTGGACTGAGGGACCTTACTGGGACATGGGTGAGAGGTCACTTCACGGGAGCACGGGTGACCCCCAAACAGCTGCATCACTGCAAAGTCTCACCCCAGCATGGCAGATGACCTTCCAGAAACTGCATAGATGGTGAACCTCTTCCACAGACCTTCTGTGTCTGGAAAACGACAACTAGGCCTTCCATAGTTGGGCAGGAGTACAGAAAACAGAGTGACTGGAATCTATGGTGAAGCTCTCTGATGAAGGTCTGTAAACAGGCCTGATCTTGTGAGGGTCTCCTGAGCATCGATAACCGTACTAATTTCAAGATAGCTGTGGCCATGTCACGCCTTGAGGCCCGAGTTCTCTGGGCACTGGCACTTGTTCATATCTAGATGATGAGCTGGGGATGGTAGACCAGAAAGCCATACAATGATATCTAGAGGTAGCAGTGATCTGGTGTAGCAGGCACGGGGCTGGGCTCACAGCTTCTCTGTGTAGAGTTTGAGAGTGGTTTCAGTGTTTGACGCCTAACTCACAAGGCGTCAAACAAAAGCTTTTCGGTGTTTAACCCCCATCACACACACACACACACACACACACACACACACACAAGGCGCCAGCCCCGCCCTTTCAAGTGAGTGAGTGTGTGTGTGTGTGTGTGTGTGTGTGTGTGTGTGTGATGGGGGTTAAACACCAAAAGCTTTTGTTTGACGCCTTGTGAGTTAGGCAGGGCAAGCCCTGCAACCATTTAGAAATGAGGGAACAGAAGTCACCGTTGCTTAAGATGAGTCCTGCTCCCTAGACTCAAGGCCCCCAGGGCAAGCCTTCAGAAGAGTGCCAACTGGTTTAGCTCTCTGCTGTTGCCGGCTCAAAATCCTTCACCCTCACGAACTGGGGCTCTGTGGTTTCTCCCGACAGGCCTGCTCGGCCTTTTCTGGTGAATGGCTCCTCCGAGGCTCTTCCCGGATGCCAGGAAAGCCCGGCCTATTCAGGACCAGGCTGTCCCCGTCCCAGGAAGCTCCTAGACTATCTGGCCTGTTTGTTCTTGTGGCCTGCGGCCTCTCCGAGGGCTGAGGGATAACCCATCAGTCCCTCCTAGGGTCACCAGGGTTCCTGCTGTGCGCTGCCCCAGGTCCTGCTGGGTAAATCAGAGCCCGACTCTCTCAGTTCATCAGAGTCAAAGCTCTCAAAAGCCAGTTTAATTAAACCAAGAGGCTCTTGGGCTTTCTCAGATTAGACAGTGATCGGACCCACTTGCAACACTGGGCTTCTTGGTGTGTATGTAGGGTAGGGGACTCCACGTCCTTGTCTTGGTCCAATTCTCTCCCTCTGACAGTCTCTAAGAGTAAGGGATGTATTCAAAGTGGGGCAGAGAGACAGGGAAGAGAGTCCTTGCTCCCGGACCCTACAGGTGCTTTAGAGTCCTCTTACAGAGTTCATTAGCATGGATCACACAAAGCGATGGCGTTGATTATGGCATTTGCATTCAGATACTTTGAACAGTGTTCATCCTTCTGCCCTCCTCTGCCCCCTCTCTTTTGTCATACAGACAGCCTCATTATTTTTTGCTTTTATGTTCCATGTGGTCTTGCTCCTGTGATCACTTCTGAAGATAATTCTTAGATGCTGTGAGCATTAGGCCTCTGACTATCTCCCTGCGAAGGTTGCAGGGAGTTGGGGGGGAAGGGGTAGGGTGCCAGGGGAAGGTGTGGGGTGTTGGGGGAAGGGCAGGGGTGCCAGGGAAGATGCCAGCTTTCTCCAAACCTTCTTCCCAGCTGGCTTGATGTTTATATTCCAACACCTCACCCCATCGCCATCTCGCTCTATATGTTTCCAAACTCTGGCTCCCTCTTGCCCTCTCCAGAGGCCTATGAAGAGCGGCTATGTAACTGTGCATACAAGGAAAAGCCCATAAAACAGATCAAACTTTTAGATTTTTTATTATGCATTTGACATGTCTTCTGAGTGTTCTCACAGTGAGAGGATTTGTCTTTGTGATACAGTCTGGCCACTGTACCACACACTCTAGCTCGAAGGAATATGATGAGTTCAAATCCTGAACACAATTTAAAATCTGTCTGTCTGTCTGTCTGTCTATAGTGCCTTCTCTGTTAATAGATCCCATAAAGGAGTTGAGTAGAAAACAGTTCCCCAATAAATAATTTCTTCTCGAAACTGTACACCCACCCCAACAAGCTATCACTCTTACCCCCCCATAGACAGGCACGTTCACACCTGTAATAACTTAGGAGGCACTCCTATGAAGTTCAACATCTGGTTAAGACCCGACTTCACACACCAGCTAAAGTGTCTCCACATGGTGCCCTTGGCACATACCCAAAGACAGGTTCTCATTGCTGTGGGGCCTGCTGGGGAGGTGGGCAGACTGTCCCCAGCTGGGCCCACATAGCAGAGTTTACATGGGAACCCACAGTCCACCCTCCAACAGACACACACACACACACACACACACACACACACACACACACTTACTGTGAACATAGCAGACAGAGTTCAGCTAAAAGATTTTGAACCATCAGGAGTTACAATTCCCAGTTGTTGACAATTATATAAACAGGAATTTACATAATGTACAAAGAGTTTGTGTTTTCGGCTTATTTTGAAGCCACTCCCTAAAGAAACACATTTATTCGTGAAAGCAGATATTCAGCCTAATAGCCTTTGGCTGGACTCTCGGCAGGCATGGGAACTCTGACAGAGAGGCCGTCCTCGGAACCCACAGCTCTTTTCTGAGTGTCCCGGAGTTCGAAACCACCAAGAATGGGTTTCCTCCTTTCTGTCTCACAGACGCCAAGGTCTCTTGTCTCCCTTTCCTCCTGTGTTTGAGACTTCTTCTGCTGAGAACCAGGCACAACTGGACATTTATTAAGTCCGGTGAGCTGAAGATTCACAGACTACAGCGCAGCTAGGACCCAGGGCTCAGACAGACAGATGCCTTGCAGCCTCAAACTCCCACAGGCCTGGCAGGCTGCAGAGGCAAGGCTGCTCCCACCACAGGTGTCCTGCAACTTGTAGGCGATGGATGCAGCTTTACTTCTGTGACGACCCAGCCTGGTATCCACTTACTCTCCAAGAGGAGTCATGTCAAAAGCCAGTGAGTAGCTTTCTGACTTAACATACTTCCCAAACGGCTTCCTTGTGAAACTGGAGCCACAGGCATCTGGCCCCCGGGGCACATCTGGGATCATTTTCCCCATTAGGGGAGCTGGGGTCCTTTGGGCTTGGACATTCTTGGGGTGGGGAGTACTGGTACGCGGAGGTTCTCTGGAAGGGTTTTTCTTTCTCTCTCCCCCCTCCCAGGCCAATTCTCCCCTTGTCCCTAAAGAGGAAATTTGAACTGTGTAAGTACAATAGCTCTTTCCTGAAAGGCAGTTGGCAGGCAGGGAGAGCGAGGGTGATATCTGCTGCAGGAAGCAAGAAGCATTGGTAACAGTCTGCTACGGCCGGCGGGCTTTGTCTGTCCTTGACTTCAACCTATTTCAAGGAAAGAGGACAAAAGAGAAAAGGAGGGTGTCATGACAGGGGGCCAGCCCTTTCGACTTGAAGAGACGATTTCTGGCCACACCTCTAGCTGTCTCCTGCCTGGAAGTTCCCCCTTACCAGTGCTGAGTGATTTCAGATGCGGGGAGAGTCGAAAGGTGTGAAAAGAATAATTGCAGCAGGCGTGGCCACTGGGAGGTCTTCAGTTGGTTCACTCTTTGGTGAGACCCTGGTTATTACCAACTCATATCTTACAGGGAAGCAGGGAGGGACAATGGCTGAATTAAGAGACTTTCCCCTGGCAGGAACTGTCTTCGAAGAACTTCACATGAAGTAGAAGGCTCTGGAATGCTGTCTTGATAGGCTCCAGTGGGACACCTGCCACCAAATTCAATCTTGTTTTGATTGGGTGTGTGGATGGGGTGAGGGGGCAGTGGGTGTGTCTGTGTGTGTATGTGTGTGTGTGTGTATGTGTGTCTGTGTGTGTGTGTCTGTGTGTGTATGTGTGTGTATGTGTGTCTCTGTGTGTGTATGTCTCTGAGTGTATGTGTGTCTCTGTGTGTGTCTGTGTGTGTGGATGTGTGTCTGTGTGTGTGTATGTCTGTGTGTCTCTCTGTGTGTGTATGTGTGTGTCTGTGTGTGTGTCTCTGTGTGTGTATGTCTCTGTGTGTATGTGTGTCTGTGTGTGTGTGTCTGTGTGTGTGTGTCTGTGCTTGTGTATGTCTGTGTGTATGTGTGTCTCTGTGTGTGTGTGTGTGTGTGTGTGTGTGTGTGTGTGTGTGTGTGTGTGTGTATCTGTGTGTGTGTGTGCCTGAGGAGGTCAGAGGGTAACTTCAGCTGTCATTCCTCAGGATTGGTCACTTTATCTTTTTCTTTCCTTCTTTTTTTTTTTTTGAAGCAGGGTCTCTTAGGGGGACCTGGGACTGTTTGTTTAGGCAGGGTTCGCTGTCCAGAGAGCCCCAGGAAGCTGCTTTTCTGTCACCCCAGCCTTCACCCTCAGGCTTGCACAGTAAGCACTTTACTGGGTTCCCCTCCAGTCGCCCTTGTCTGAAACACCTCTCCCTCCCACATCCTGCATCCATGCAGCTCATGCCTCAACTCTCTGCGCCAAGGTCACCCGGCTGGTGAGATGGCTCCTGTCCACGCAATCACAAACCACAGCACTTTCTATCCCGTTTTCCTTGGCTTGCCTCGGATTATCTTGTACATAGCTGTCTTCTGTCTGCTTCCACCACTAAACAAACTAGAGAAGACCCATTGCCTCATTCTCTGCACATCCAGAATAGTGAGGACCCAGCAGGTAGCAGGTGCATAACAGATCCTGGCTGAATGATTGCATGAGCAGATTAATAAATGATGCAATGGATGGATGGCTTTAATCACAGCATGCTCTCACCAACAGAGGCTTGGCTAGGGGTAGAAAAAAGGGTGATAAAGAGGGGGAGAGGGGGGTAGGGATAAAGGAAGAGAGAGAGAGAAAGAGAGAGAGGAAGAAAGAAAAAGAGAGAGGAAGGGAGGGAGGGAGAAAGGAAGAGAGAGAGAGAGAGAGAGAGAGAGAGAAAGGAAGAGAGAGAGAGAAAGGAAGAGAGAGAGAGAGAAAGGAAGAGAGAGAGAAGGCTGAGTGGGGACCAGCTGGGGTCTGGCACAGACACTCTGAGGACCTCCTGGTCCCTCCACCTCTCTGTTTCTTTCCATTTTCTCTAGACCGCTGGAAGCCGTCTCACGGATTTGGGAAACCCCTGTACGTAGGCCTTGGTTTAATCTTCCCTTGATCATTCCCTGCAGGAACTAAAGTCATCTCCAGGCTACCATTATGGACATAAATTACCATCCCATTGCAGATATGCAACCGAGCCATTATTAATAATGATTTCTGATTGACAGAATGTCCAGTAGTAAGCCCAGCTTGGTTGCCAGAAGTCCTCAGTATTGCTCATACCAAAAATTAACTAAAAAAAAGAACCCCCCAAAACACATGCATACACATACACACAGACACACACACATACACACACAAAACAAACAAAAAAAGAACAGTTATTAAAACAATAACAAAAGGAGCTGGAAGCTGTGGGGGGGGAGGTCCACTACCCATGTGCACCCGCGCATGTCTACTGAAGAGAGATGACTGAACAGGGATCACTTGGTTACAGAAGTAGAGGCCAAAGTGGGATTGACCAGCTCAGCCCAGAGAGCTGTGAGAATATAGCAGGTAACTGGCTTTGCTTTTCCAGTGAGAGCCGAGCTGGATGTCATCACCCTGGAGCTAAGGGGGACACAGTGTGTGTAGCTCCAAAACACAGAGGGTTTACTCAAGACCAGAGAGGTGACCGTAGCCATATGCATCAAGAACCGACAGACCAAAAGACTCCAGTGTCTATTGGTGGGGACCCTTGTGAGCTCTGGAGTCCCACTGGCTACTTATTGAGGCCAGACGCTACCTCTCCTCCTACCCTGAGCCCCTATGAATGTACCCCATCTTCACCTCTGACGCGGGCTTCTGGTCTCCCCCTTCTCTTCTGCAGCTGGTCTTCCTGCTCTCCGGGAATCACTGTGGGGACACAGCAGTTTTCAGGAATTAGCGTTTCCATGTGGCTGGTTTCGGGGGGTGACCTCCTCTCCCTGCCAACAAGACTAAGTCCCAAGCACCAGCTGTAGGACTGAAGGTCCAGTGAGTATATGTGTGAGTACCACGCCCCTCAGTTCCTCCCTGGATTCGTCAAACCCCAGTTGGGAGGACAGAGGTGCAGCAAGCACCAGGTTTCCCTGACGTCAGCGTCTGCTAGGCTCTGGGTTCACCCAACTCAGATAGATAGATCACTAAGCTCATAAAGGGGACACAAGTTCCATCCACAACACCACACAGCCCTTCCTCTGGGCTCTGCCTGCCGGGCTTTGATGAGTCTCTGCCCAACGTGAAGGGAAAGGGAGCCAAGAGCTCTCTCAGCCATCTAGGGGACAGTGGTCCAGGTGGCCGCCTTGGGACAAGGACGGCGTCTTCCCACTCAAAATGGATCTGTGTGCTTCTCTGTGCAGCTGAGAAGACCATGCGGTTTCAGACTGGGAGAGGAGACCCAGGGGCCACAAAGAAACCAAGAGGGTAACCCAGGTCAAGTGGTCCTTTGTGAGAGATGGCGAGAATGTAAACCCCTGATCGCTGTCGGCAAAGAAAACACTCATGGAGATGGGTGCAGCCTTCACTCTTTAACTGCTTCCAACTCCGGTTTGTCTACAGAGCTACAGGCTGTACCGTGGCCTCTGCTATTCTGAAAGGCGAGGGCGGTTGAGGACCTGGCCAAGCCGCTCTTTACCCACCACTGTGAAGCCCCGGGTTTAGCTTTGCCCGTCAGTAACTGGCACCTAGACTTGAGCGGGACAGGAAGGTGTGCCGTACCTGTTGACGTCTGTGGTGTGTGCACAGAAGCGCTCACAGGCCTTGTCGTCTGTCCCCATACAAGCGCAGCGCAGGCGAGTCTGTGGAGAAGGCTGGGAGTTTTCCGGAAATGGTCCCGAGGACCTTTTTCCCCGAAGGCTTCCTCTGTAGTTGGACAGTCCATAGGGCACAGTCTGTCTGCAGAGCATGGAGAAAGGTTGGGGGAGCCTGCTCAGCTACTCCAGGGCAAAGCACTCCAGGACAGCAATGCTAGCTGGGAACTGTCCCCAATGAGCCTGGTATGCAAATGGTCTGCAGAGACATACGAGGGGTGACTGCCCAAGCAGCCACACAGAGCTGACACAGAGCCTATACACTCAGGAGTGCCTCAGCACACTGAGGTGCCTGAGGCCAAGCTGCAAGCCTCTTTGGGCACACTGTTGGGTTTTTTTTCTCTCTTCACATTAAACCATGCAGGCTCCTGCACAGCACGTCCTAAGACCTCCAGCCCATCCCCAGCCCATTTCAGTTAAAATTCTTGCAAGCATGCGGAGCTGAGTTAAACTCATACACAAAGAGAGGGGGTGTGCTGACATGTGCTTATCCCAATGCCATGGAGTTAGGACAGGAGGATCCTTGGGACTTGGTGACCCGTTGACATTGGCCTCCTCATGCATATGTGCACACGCGCACACGCACGCACACACAAACCACTGGACTTTCCTGCCAGAGGCCTGTCCTTCACACGCGCACACGCACACACACACACAAACCACTGGACTTTCCTGCCAGAGGCCTGTCCTCCATTTACCCAATGCTCCGGACAAAGAAATCTAACTTGACCCATGTGCTGGTCCTTGCCTGGGGCCTGGCTTGGGGCCTGCAAGGCCTTCTATACCTGGGGACATCCTTAGCAACTTTAGTGCTAACTGAAATACAGGGCAGGCCTCAGAGCTGGCACTAGGGACAGTGGGAGATGCAATTACAGTCATTAGAGACCCACCCTAACCCCAGGGTACAGCTCCCTCAAAGACACAAACACCAGCGGGTATCCTCGATGCTCTCCAGGAGCCGTCACCACCACCTCAGTGGGGCGGCTGAGAATGGGATTCCCCACGGGATGATCGTATTGTGCAGCAAAAACTGTCTGAAGTGATGGACCACTTCTGGTTATGGTGGGGATTGGGAGGCGTGTCATCTAGGGCCATAAATGTTTAAATCTGGTTTTAAGAGCGAGCACAGCCCAACCATGGATCATTCTCCAGAGAGGAAAGACTTCTAGAGTTGAGTGAGAAGTTAAAACCACATGCTTAATTCATTAATGTAACTGAACATGATCTGGGAGACAAATTACTATGACCTTGAAGAAACTTATGGGGCCAAGAGCCCTTTTCCAGTAAGTCTGGGCTGTCTTGTTCATTCCTGCTTCTCTGAGTCCCACAGAGTATCACCAATTATCCACCTCAAAGGGTGGCCTCGAATCCTCCCTATGTTTTCAAAATAAAATCAAATTGAATTTCTTCTCCTTAGAAGCACAAGGCTATGAAGCGTTTTTGGGGGCGTTGAGAGTCAGGCAGGGTGGCCTGTGGGAACCAGATGCTCGCACATCAACCGCCTTTCATGCTGGCTTGGAGTCCTAAGAGTATCTCACCTACCCCACGCCCCCTCTTGCTTTTGCCCCAACTCCTTCCTACCAAGTACCCTAAGAGGCAGCAGAGCGAGGTTCCCTGCCAACCCTGATAGGCCTGTCTGTTGAGCAAGGTGGAGCGGGGAGAAGGAAGGTCCTGTTGGGACCTGAATCTCTTCTCAGGACCAGGAGGTGGGGCGAGGGGAGAAGGATAATGCGACCATTATTGTGGGTCCAGATTTGGCTGAAGGTATATTTTCCCAGTACCAGGGTTACAGTCAGTCTCCATCATTTAATGTTGGCATTAAAGCTAGTCCTCTGTTTCTTGGTGGGAATTACACACGATGAACAGCAATGCTTCCGTGTCTCCATCAACACCAAGACCAGCGCGTTTGAAATAGCCGTCAGCTGGTTATGCATCGGAAGGTGTAGAGCCACTCAGCTGAAGCAAAACGCTCTCTCTATCTAATGGGTTTTAGAAGTAAGGAGATAAGACGACTGGGTGTATGTTAATAGAGATATGTTAGCACTTCCCCAGCAGTCTCAAGAAACACCATGTGCAACCCCCCCAAGAGCTTCAAAGGGTGTTTACAGAGCTGAGCCCCCTTCCCAGGGGATGCAGAGCTCTTAGGAGCTGGCCAGAGCTCCTTGGCATGTCCTGCTCCAGTGAGCATGTATAGGGTTTGGAACAAGAGCTCAACATGGAGGCCCACCGACCCCAGGTCTAATATTAAAAGGTTATCGCTGCTTTGATTAATGCTTCCAAAAGAGTCCTGTCCCTCAACCTGGAAAAAATGACACTCATAATGCCCTCAGAACAGCAGGCTTGCATTAGGGATCCGGGTATTCCTTGGAGTTCTCAGATGAAATATGGCAACCAAAAACGACACTGGCAACTTCTCTTCCATCCTGCTTCATCCCACAAGCCTCGTCCATTTCCGGGCTATAGCTGAAGATCTCTGTACTCACATCCTGCAAGGACCTATCCTGCATGTTGAGAGATGCATGCCTTAAGTGTCAGATACTAGAAAATATCTGCACACAGAGGCCCTAGAAGGACCACAGGTGTGGAGACATTCGGGTAGGAGGACCCCAGGACTCAGAACACCAGGAACACTGTCCAGAAAAGGTGCCTTTTAGCTTCAGGGTCTCCTTGCAATGGGTGGACGATGCATGGCCAAAGGAGGACCAGCGGTGGGCCTGTAAATCAGATCCAGGTCCGGATGCTTCCTGCCCTGGTCTGACTCCTGCGGCACACCGGCTTCTCAAGAGCAGGCAGCAGAGCCGGCCGTGGGGGTTCACACCTGTACCCCAAGCACTCAGGAAGTAGGGATGGGAGGACTGACGGTCAAGGCTAACCTTGATTACACAACAAGTTTGAGGCCAGCTTGGGCTATAAGACGGTCTGAAAATCAGACTCAACAAAGCAGAGCAGAGAGCTGATCTTTCACTGCCTCTGAACCATCAAAGCAGAGTAGGACCAGGAGCAGGGGATCACTTCCAGTTAGACTCTAGCCTCAACTACAAGATCTTGTCTTGAGAACAACAAAACATGAAGGAAGGAAGGAAGGAAGGAAGGAAGGAAGGAAGGAAGGAAGGAAGGAAGGAAGGAAGGACAAAAACCCCATTGATTGACGCTTTGGTTTCTAATTATGCAGTAGCCCCAGCTTGACAAGACCAGATTCTTTGCAGCTTATGGGCTCAGTCACTGTAAAGAAACTTCATGGGCTCTTAAGTATTCTCCATATAGCTAAAACTATTGTAAGTGTGAATTGTAAATGCACCCGTGCCTACAAGAATTCACAAGCTACTGGGAGATGAAAACTGATGAGAGAGAGAGAGAGAGAGAGAGAGAGAGAGAGAGAGAGAGAGAGAGAGAGAGAGAGAGAGAGAGAGAGAGATGGTATAAAGTGCAGAGATTACCTGGCGATTCCATCGTCAAGTCATAAAGCGCTTACATGACCGGCACTCCACCCTCCCAGTATACAAAAAGATTGTCAGGCATTTGCTGGGATGAGATGCTCCATTGGAAAATACACAGCAAAGAGTTAGCAATGGATGGAAATTAGATCCTTTGGTTACTTAATTGGTTTGAGAAGCTGGGTTTCATCAGTAGAAAGATTCCACTCATCAGGCCTGCTGTGTTTGTGATGTGTGACTAAGCAATAAGGGAACCAGAAAACCACATCAATGCCATTCCCTGCCCTCCCTCATTTCTGGCAGGTAGGTCACGCACCACCGCCCACCTCGTAAGAGTCATTTGTGTTACTGCCCTTTGTCACCATCCCCTGGCGACATGAATGAGCAACATGAAATACTTAATAGCAGAACCATGAGAATGGAATTAAATTGGCTGAGAACCTTGGACCAGTATACTCAACCCAACTGCGGCAGCCTACAGTTGAGCAGTGAGGCTTGATAATACCATTCCTCGTAGAGACAGGCAGTCCTTCCATCTGTTGGTGTCATTTAATACCACAGAGGCCCGCACAAGAGAAGCAAATGAAGAGATGGGTAAAGAAAACACTCTCCATCATACCTACATATGAAGTGTCTAGTGCTCTGCGTGTTTGCGTAATAAATTATCTCCCAACTTATGCACTGAGAACACTCATTATTTAACCAGCGACGAAGGTGCCAGAATCTTATTTATCACAGTGTCTTTATTTTTAAAGTTTCCCCCAAATGTCATATATAAATGTTATTAAATATTAGACTTCCAAATCGCCTGCATTCAGTTTTCCTCTGCAGCCCCACACCGAGCACCCTTCATTTATCTTTCCATGAGAAGTTTTCAAACAAGGAAAATGACTTCAGGAACAAAACAAAACAAAAAAGGAATGCTTTCTGATTCTGGGGTTCCCCCCCCCTTAGAGAAATGAGTGAGTTCCGCCCTCCTAACGGTGGAGTTGGCAGCTGTGCGTGGCGTTTAAAGGGTGGGCATAGATACGACAAGGGAGCAGCTGGGAACCAGCAGATGGGTGTCACCTGCTGAGTCTGAAACCATCAGGAAAGTGGATCAAACTGAAAGGAGAAAAAATCGCTTCTCATCCCCCCCCCCCCAATGGCATTTAGCAATACTTGCTGGAGAAGGGTCTGGGCAAACGCAGTAAAGCAGATAGGAGGCCCTGGAGCGCGAAACACAGGTCCACACTCAGGTTAGCATGCCGGCTCCCACCGTCCAACAGTATGCTGCCCACCTTCTCTTGCGTAACTAAGGTTGCCTGGGCAGCATCCCCACATTTCACCACGGCGGTGCTAGCCTTGAGCCGGCTGCAAGAAAGCACCCCCACGCACACACTCAACCCCAGGCCGCAGGGACTTGCAACAGCTCTGGGCCTGACACGTTTTGTTCGGTTGTTGCAGCTATCACTAGAGTGAGCATCTTAGTTTGCCTCTCCTGGGCTAGTGGCTTCTCCCACGATGTGAGGGACAGAGGGAAACACTGACAAAATCAGCACCTATAATCCGCTAAATGCAAATGCAGTTGTTGCTTTAAGTTTAAAGAAAGGAAGGAAGGAAGGAAGGAAGGAAGGAAGGAAGGAAGGAAGGAAGGAAGGAAGAAAAGAGTTCCGGTTGAACGTCTCCCCCAATTCCAGGGAATGTTCATTCTACTCTCGGAACCCGTGTCAAGTGCAACACGTGCCCCCTCCTGCTCGCCATGCTTCCCCTTCCGAAGCCGGCAGACAAAGACGATGGGGTAACCCAGCATGCAGTTCACAGGGCTTTGGGAGCAAGCTGGCAAAGAGAGGAGATGCAAATGGTCCCCACCCGCTGGTTAAGTGGTCAGTGGGCAGCAGTATCACTCAACACAGCCTCCCACCTCCCAGGCTCCAGACAGACCCCTCCGAGACCCTCCCATGCTGTCTAGCCATGGGTCAGGTTCAGATTCCACCAAGGCCTTCCTTGGGTGGGACCACTTGGCCGTCATCTTAAGCCCTCAGGCGGGGAAGATGGAATCTGCCGTGTTGCTCTCTAGCTTTGAGACGTTAGCCAGCTAGGACTGTGTTCTCTCCCGTGTGACAAGATGCAAAGGCGCCAGGACGCGGCTCCCTTCCTGTCGGCAAGCATCTATTAGATGCCTGATGTGTACAAAGTGCATGGGATGGGGCAAACAATCTTGGAGACAGGAGCGCCACGCCCAACGATGGAAAGTAGAGGTCTCCCCATCCAGAGCCTGAGGCCCATCCCAGGGGTTCTTGTGTTCCTTTGGTGATGGGGAAGTCCTGTGTATATGTCAATAAAGCACTGTTGGCCAATAGGGAAACAAGATAGGTGGGACTAGGAGTCGAGGAGCACTCTGGGTAGGAGAAACACAGGGAGTCACGATGTAGCCGCCATAGGGATAAGAAGTCCGGACCCATTCTCCGGTAAGAGAAATACTTAGATTAACAATTATGGGGTAAATACTTAAGTCAGAGCTAGCCAGTAAGAAACAAGCAAGGCCAATAGCTTCATAATTAATCCAGCGTCTTGTGCGTTATTTGGGGACTGTAACGCCCAGAGTCCAGGCGACTGGTGGGGAAAAACCAAAGCGGCTGGCAAGGAAAAGGCTTCACTCAACACTTTTGGGACTCGTCCTTCCAGCTACCTGCCTCAGTTTCCCCTGCCCTTCCTAGGGTAAGCCACCCAGTCTCCCTCTCCCAAAATTCCTAACGACAGAGCACAAAGTCCAAAGGCACCGTGGGGCTGCCCTGTGCCAGGCGGCTGTCTCCTGACTTGGCCCCCAGTTGCCCCCTGTGGGTCCCCTACACTGCAGCATCTTTGTTCTCTGCGCTGTTCATCCCTTTTGATGCCCTGTCTCCTTCCGAGAAGTCCCTTCCATACATCATGTCTACACAGGGTTATCTCCTGCTTTTTACCACAAACTCCCGCTGAGCCTGAACCCTACACTAAGGGGGTGGCAACAACCACAATCTCTGGTATGGAAAGGAAGACCTCCGTGTCTCCACGCAGAGATGTTTCCTCACTGCACCGATCCAATAAAAATTTAGTACGAAGCCAGCAAACCGAGCCGGGTGGAGCCCTTTCCTTCCGTCTGTGCCCAGGGTGGGATGGCATCTCATGTACCATCCTTGAGCAGGTGGAAGCAAACACCCTACCGGCCTCCACCCCTCTGCTCAGAGCCCAGCTCTAGACAACTGGCCGAGTCAGCCAAGAGCCTTGACTCTTACTCACCCTCTCCCTCCCTCAGCTGCTACGCACTTAGTAAAGTCTGTTACGGGTCAAGCCTTAAGCCAGTCAGCTCGCAGCAGGGTGGCCTTCCAACCTCCAAGAATGAAATGTCACAGAAAGCCTACGTTTCCCCATGACCTCAGTCCCCAAGCAGAAAACACACATGGACAGCTGCTGGCCGCGCAGGACCTCCCAACACGGGAGCAGAGAACTGGCCACCTATAGCTTCCTTTGCTTCTGCTGCAGGAAACCCTCACAGATCCACGTCGGGAAAAGCCCATGGCAGAGCCCTCACAGCCCCCCCCCCCGAAAGAGTTAAAGGCTGTAGAGAATTCAGACCAGTGTGACACCCAGGTCCCATGACGGTTGGCTTCTAAGACATTTCCAAGATGATGGTTTTCGATACTGATCCCCAACCCCATCATCATCAGTCCAAAGACTGAGGGGCGTAGCTCCTTCTGAAGGCATGCTACCCTTGGGGGCGAGCCTTGACACAATCTCCTGAGTCGGAACGGCGGTGCTTTGTCCAGCCGAGTCGCCGCCGCCCGTGTCTGCCTCCTCAACACAATCACAGTAACAAGTCTGCTACTCGAAGAGGGCGATGCCTCCTCTCCGTCTCCTAAACGTGCAGCGTTCCTGACTGGCTGAGTGGGATTCCACTGCTTTGGTCCTCCACCACCCCCCATAGTTTGAACACCTAGGGCCTCGCGCAACCAGACAAGCGCTCCACCACCGGCCTCCTCTCCTGCTAAAGCTTTGCTTTTCCTTTCTTCCGTTCTCACTAAGTTGCCTACCCCGGCCTTCAACTCACTCTGTGGCCTCTAGCTCCCGATCCTCCCAGCTCGGCTCTCCCAAGGAGCTGAGGTTACTGTCATGCAACGCCAAGCTGTGACCATTAATCTTACATTGTCAACTTTGTTGGGTTGCAAAACCCTAGGGGATCAGAGGTCAGAAGGGCTCTGACCTAATCAGAGGATTAAGCCCTGACTGGAGTCGTAGCGTGATGTCATCACTGAGGGTTGATATGGATTTATTAGAAGTATGTAACTGGGAGGGGGGAGGATAATCCCAACACTCAGGAGGCAGAGGCAGGTAGATCTCCTAGTTCAAGGCCAGCCTGGTCTACAGAGTGAGTTCCAGGACAGTCAGGGCTATACATAGAAGCCCTGTCTCAAAAAACACCCACAAAACCAAAAAAACCAAAAAAACAAAAAACAAACAAACAAAAAAAAAACAAAGAGGGGAGGAAGAGGAACAGGAGGAGGAGGAAGGTCCCTTCCTATGAACAAAACACATCCCTCCTCCTCCCAGTGGTGACTGTTCTCGCTGTGATCGAATAGCTGGCAGGAGCCACTAGGAAGGACACGCTTGTTGGGCTCACGGTTCGGGAACGCGCCTGTCATGGCAGGGACGGTTCCACGGCAAGAGCAGGAGGCATCTAGCACATCCCAGCTGCAGGCGGGAACCAGACAGGGGTGACTGCTGGTGCCCGGCTCTCTCCCTTCTCAGCCCAGGACCCCAGCCCGTGCAGTGGAGCTGCTACAGCTAGGAAGCATCCACCTCAGTGAACCCAGTCTGCAAACTCCCCCAGACACGCTAGAACTTTCCCAACTGGCCTAGCTGGTCTAGACCGTCATCAAGTTGATGCTATGAACCACCCCCCCCCACTTAAGTTGTTTTAGATGGTTGCTTTGGTGAAAGTAAGGCAAACCATTAGTGACAAGGGGTGTGGTCTACCTCAGTCACCACTGTGCCCACACACACACCATACACGTGACTGCACGGAGGAACAAGGCATAAAGCACCTGGAGGTGGCCCTCAGCAGGGAGGCCCCCAGGCTCCAGCTCATCTGATGACTCTCTGGGATCTTGGGAGAGTTTCTGCCCCCCACCCTGGAGGACCTGAGAAGAAGCAAGCTGTTTGGCTACTTAGAAAGGCCCACGCATCTCCACCTGGATCTTTTCAGGGATGCTTGCCGCCACACGAGTATCGTCAGCGGCCCCATCTCCAGAGAAAGCCCTAGAACGTGACTCCAACGATAGCACAACTTAGCATCATCTGCCGGGCTCCACCAGTCTGAGAGGTTTCCCAGGATCTCACCAGCCATATTTAGAAAGGTTGTGCCTAACTGGGCCTTAGGAAAACAAACAAGCAAAACCCAAAGCCGCAGGAACCATCAGCTCCCAGCTCACTGGGACACAGAAGCAGCTTTCTGTTCTTCACGGGGCGGGGGGGTGTAGTCAGAGGGACAGAGGTGATAGAAAAAAAATGCTCTGGCATGTTTATGAGGAAAGCCAAGGGTTAAAGGCTCTGTTCTCCCTGGAAAGTTAAGAGGAATAAAGTCGAAAATAAGACCTCTAAAGTACACTGGAGGAGCTGGCTCCCCCTCCACTGCACGGCCAGAGGCATCAAAGGAACTAGAATTTCTCCAGCCCTGCCACCCCTATGACCCCAGCTAACTCCAAGTCAGATGTAGGCATGAGACCCGGCCTCATTACAACTTTATGCAAAGCTGCAGACAGATGGGACTCAAAATAGCTGCCAGACGTGGAGCCAGGAGACAGAACGGAGCAGTTTTGGAAAGAGGGGGTCCCTGCAGAGGGGCGTTTCAAAATGCTGGTACCATCATGTCTCCCTTTAAATTACCTGCCGTATGTGAATGGAGCCCACATGGCTACCTTTCGGGAGAAGCCACATCAGGAGAAAAGATGACCAGGCTTGCTCAGTGGCATCACACTGAGGACAAGGCCTTGTCTGTGGCCTGTCCTGATGCCATCTTCTTGCAGTGCCAATAAAGCCAACATTTCCCTCAAACTAAAAATGCCTGGGTGCCCGCTAGAGAGACAGGCTTTATCCTGCAATGGGAAGTCAGGGAGGGGGCTGGGGTGAGGTGGGGCCGGCAGGCTCAAGGTCAGCATCAGACCTGTTGATGTTTTGCAGGTGTAGACTTTGATTTTATGAAAGGACTTTGCCTTCCCATGCTGAGGTTTTGGTTCCTCTGAGTGTCCGTGTCAAGAAGCACCTTGGCTCCCCAGCCCCCGGTTCTGTCATACAAGAAACACGCAGATCTGCATTCTCAACTAGTTGCTTCTAACTTTCAGCAAAGCAATCCCCCCCCCCCCCCGCCCCATCCACCATAGGCCATTTGTCCCTATTTGTCCCTCTGGCCACCCCTGTCCCTGGCTGGAAGCAAATCTGTTTCTGCTTTTTAACTTACTGGGTCAGGATACACAGCTGTAAAAGTGCACTAGTCACTGCTTTCTAGAACCTTCTGCTAAGTCTGCCTCGGAAGGCCGTAAAAGAAGGTCAGGCAGAGCGCGGCCAAGTCCTGCAAGAGCTCTTGACTCTGAGACTCTGAGCCAGGACTGGCAGATGCAGCAGGACAGGCCTGTCCTGCCAGTCTACGCTCAGGAGATCTGCAGGTCCCTGGGAATTTAACCTCCCAAACTGTGCCTAGACGAGCAGCCCATTGCCACGGCAACCGTCATCCGCCACATCCAGCCATTCTGCAGGTCGCTTTTCCCTTTGAGCACAGTTGATGCCAAGCCCAAGGAGGGGTGTAAGTGTTAGCCCCCACGTAGACATGTGGGGTATGCACACGTGCGCGTGTGAGTTTTTGCATGCTTCAGTACTGTTGTACTAACAGAGGACATTTTCTCATGTGAAATAGACCTGAGTAGTGGCCACACAGACTCTTCTGCAGTGTGCAATGGACCCTTTAACAGCTCCCTAGCAGCCGTGCAGAGATGCCAAGGGTGCAGCTCAGGACCGGGGGTTGGGGGGGTGGGGGGAGTGGAATGCTGAAGTCAGGCGGGTTCCAGCCATGGCCTCGGACCCTGCTTGAAGAGAGTACTGTTTACCTCCCAGCTTCCTTTGTTTTAAATTCTTGTAGGGATAAAACACACCAGAGATGTCAGGGACGAGAAAAGGCCCTCAGATTTAAGGCCAAGTTCCTAGCTGCAACGCCGGCCTTTTCATCTAGCAGAAATCCAGATGCTCCCTCGGGGTCACGTAGGGCCGCAACCTCTTACCAATCTTTCTCGCTTCGAATCAAGCTGCCCGTGAGTTTCAGGAGCGGTTCAGTGGCATTTCAGCCTGGCCCGACTTCGCTCCCAGGCATCTCTCATCCTCCCGTGTCTCTGGGGCTTTGAGCCAGTGGGAACACAAGGGAAAGGTCACCCTGAGGGGCGACCTTTGTGACCTACTCTGAAATTGAATCCTGAGGTTCCCGAGTAAAGCACATTTCTGTCAAACGATCTAAGAGCTGAGTTACTCAAACCCAAACTGGCATGCGAGGTGTGAGCCTCCCAAGGAGGGAGCGAGATGGACACAAGAGAAAACTGTGAGCAGTCAGAACCTTGACCTTGGCGTCACTGCATCTGGCGAGCATCATACTCTACACAGCCTTCCTGAAAGCACACCGTGGAATTATTTCTCAGCGGCCCGCGCGCACGATCTCCTCCGCGTCACTTCCGGTGACTCCCCCTCTTTCCTACCCACTTCCTGGTCTGGGTCTGGAGTGAGATGGAGAATGAAGTCCTCAACCTTGGGGCTTGTCAGCTACAAATCCCTTGCTTGAGAGTCCACCAGACAATCCGGGAAAGAAGATGGGCCGTACCTTTCTTTCAACTCCCCCTGGGATTTAACAGCGGGACTCCAAACAGAGCCTTCACCGTGCCCTGAAACGGCAAGATGCCATCTACCATGCACTGGGTGCCATCTACCGTGCGCGGGGTCCTTAGGGAGCACCTAGCCCCAGTCCCCAAGCCTTCTGAATATTTACCAAGAACAAAGAGAAGCAACAGGAAATAAAAAGAAGAGGGCGGAACAAAAATCCCTTCCCACCTGCAACAACCTTTGGCCGCAGGTGCCTTTATATCGAGCTGCTTATCAGCCACCGGGACAGCCAGACACGCCTTCTGCCAAGGTCTGGAAACCTTTATGCTAACTGGACACCAGTAGACTGTGATCAACACCTCCAGAAACGCTGCTGGCGGGAGATGGAAAGAGAGTAGGCACTTACTGCTGGGTGCCCCTAGCTAAGAGGGAGATCAAGGTCACATGGTCCGAGAAGTCGCCTTCCCTAACACTTGAGAAGGGATTCTGTAGCCATTGATGCCCTCCTGGCAAGGGATGGGAACTAGCGAGACAGCCACTCTGTGGAGAGGGGCCTCTGTAGCAATGGAAGCTGTCCCGGATTGTGATGCCGACATTCTCAAGACCTTGTATGCGACCAGCTCAAAGCACTGCGCCTCGGGTCCCCAGATATCTGTGTCAGTCATCTTCGCACAGTCTTCACTGCCCTACTGGCACACAGGAGACTGGGGCCCACGGAGGGACGGACATCTTCAAAGTGGAGTATCCAACAGGTTGACAGAGCTCTTTAATGACAGGCGCGTCTGCTTCCCTTACTTGCAGAAATGCACTCGAGGGAGCCTGGGGTCCCTTTCTCTCTAAATGTCATGAGTCTTGTCACCCAAAGTGTGTGAGAATCTGGGCAACAAGGAGGGAGGGATGTAAGCAAATCTAGTCTCTTCTACGCATAACCTAGTGATAGCACCAGGTTGGGGGGGGGGGTCAGGGCAAGGACTTAAAGAGTGAAAGAATGTGAAGCAACAGTGAGAGAAAAAGGAAATCCCACTCAGAGGTTGGAGCCAGTGGGCTATGACTCCCGGGGACCACACCTGTCGGCCCCAGCATCTCCAGGTTTAGCCTCCCATTTGGCAGGCATGCAAAGTACCGTCTCTTGACCAGCCCACTCAGGGGTCTTGAAGGCTAACGGGAGTCATGTTCTTTTTATCAAGTCGACACTCTGCTTCCAGAATAAAATGTAGGAGATATGACCGACCAACCATCTGTGCCTTTGCTTGTGTATTTCTTCACATCTATAAAAATAATCCTGCAAAGGGGCAGACGTGTTATCCCAAAGAGTCATGTACCGCAAAGAACAGGAGCAGCCAGAGATGAGAGCCTCGTCTCAGAGCCCAACCCACCTCCGCGGAGATATGGCATCCATAGAAGTGTTTCTTGGGATGGAGGCACGGCCCAGTCAATGAAGACACACACACACGAAAGTCCTGAGTTCAGATCCCCTGCACCCACATAAAAAGATGGGCACGGCGGTGTCTGTAATCTCAGCATTGAGAAGATGGAGGCAGGGGACCCCTGGAACGCGCTGGGTAGACAATCTAACTTAATCAGTGAGCCCCAGGCCCCTGTCTCAAAAACTAATGTGGAGAATGACTGAGGACAACACATGATGTTGACCTCTGACCTCCACCTCCAGGGGTAATGTAGCCATACGCATATGGACACACACACACACACACACAGAAGCACAGAAG
This sequence comes from Mesocricetus auratus, assembly GCF_017639785.1. Classification (NCBI taxonomy): domain Eukaryota; kingdom Metazoa; phylum Chordata; class Mammalia; order Rodentia; family Cricetidae; genus Mesocricetus; species Mesocricetus auratus. The sequence goes on along the minus strand of NW_024429209.1, from coordinate 21,111,082 downwards.
TTTGACCTGTGCTGGGAAAGGTGAACAGAGGGAGACTGGAAGGGCAGACCCAGAAGCCACACGACTGAGCTGAGCGTCCCTACAACTCCAGGCGACTCAGCCCCCAGCAAAGTATGGAGACACACACTTAAACACACCACAAAGAAAGTTGTGCAACTCTCACAAAATGATGTGAGACCAATCCACAGTGCCATTGCTATCAGGACCTGTCAGTCCTCCATTACATGTTCCCAACACCAGGATGGCCACAAAGACTTCTGTCTGGAATAAATGCATCCCCAGAACGGATCCCACCAGGGCTGGCTCACAGAACAGAGGGACTTTTATTGGGGATCCCCAAATCCCATGATGGGTGCACAGCTGGCTCTGCTCTGCAGGAAACTGTGGCCCTGACCCACGGGTTCCATTGGAACCTTTTAAGAGTTGGTCAGTCTCTGCTCGAACCCTGCTAAAATGCCTTTGAACACATGGTGAAAGTGGGGCTTCTGCTTTTCTGTGGCTGAGGATATTAAAATGCGAGTTCAAATGTTGTGTTAATTATTATTATCAGTCTACTCTTTTCTTCTTTTGGGAAAGAATGAACACAAAACAAATGTCATTCCTGCAGGATTAAGTCAGCGTGGCATGCTTTGGCAAAGGCTGGGCAGAAGGCTGTATGTCCTTAGGAGATGTCAGCTGGGGGAACTCAAGGAGACCCCCCTTGGTCACTGCCCTACAGCTGGACCAGGATGTGTACCCTACAGAGGGGAATCAGAGAGCCCATGGCACCTCCTACCATACAGAGAAGCATGGCCAGAACTCAGGGGCAGAGCTCTGGGCTGGAGTCTGCCCTGCGAGCAAGCGAACGAGCCGGGGGGGATCAGAGTTACTGGTCTTTCCACCACACTAGTCACGATTCCCAATGTCTTGCCCTGCTCTTCCCATAAATAAATTCCTGCTTGTCACCATGTGGCTCGCATTTTTGTTTGGGAAACATGGCAGCCATCGCAGCACCACGGTGCCTCTCTCAGATGTATCCTCGGGGAATAACAGATGGCAGGTCCCCTGGTGCAGGGTTGGGGAAGCACACACTGGGCTCTTTGCTGGGCATCCTGACTGCTCCGTTGCTATTTGCAGAACTGGTTTTCAGTCAGCTACCCACTTCAGAAGGAACCCACATCCGTGAGGCATGTTAGAGCCAATGTCCCAAGAGGGTTAATTCTGTTTCAGTGCCCAGCTGTTGAGGGAACCACCGTTCTAGAAGCCGCTGTGAGGGTCTTTTTTAGATGCCATTGCTACTTTTATAGTACCCTCTGGGCAAAGCAGATTGTCTTCCACAGCCTAGATAGGCTTCATCCAGCCCGTTGACAGCCTTAAGAGTCAAGCGTGAGGTTCCCTGACAAAGACAGAATTTTTGATTCTGGGCTCCCTTTGATCTCAAGTCTGTGTCATTCTCTCTCACCGGAACTTTCAGCCATTGGAAGCCTTCAGCTGTGATCACACAACGGTTATCTCTCTGTCTCCACCCTATTGCGTCTGTCTCACTGGTGAAACCCAAGTGGTCCAGTCTCAACCTGCCTTGAAGGTAGTATGTGTGTATTTTCAGTACATATGGCGTGCAGGGAAGCCCCAAGCGTGCAAGAGCACACACATGACATCCCATGCATTTCTATCTTAGGCTTTTTTTTTAATTCTCCAGGGCGAGATGGGATGGGTTTTCCACGGTTTGGATTTCGTTTCTGGTCTTTGTTGGCAATACCGGAATTGCTTGTAGCTTGTGGGGACACGAAGTTCCTCACCTGGCCAAGGCACATACTAGGGAGGATGCTACTGTACGATCTGTTAGCTATGATCTCAGATGCCAAAAAGTGCAACTGATAAAGTGCTTCTTCTTCGGGGCTGTGGGTTTTGTTGGAGAAGACAAGCCAAGTTACAGGTAAGGCACTTGGAAAACATGCACCGCCACAGCACAGTGAAATGCAGGGGCTCTGAAGAGGCTCGCACACCCTGGGCAAAGAGACCTCCTGGGAGGGAGGAAGCCCTTCGTACTAGAGCTGCATTGAGTCAAGGTGAAGTAACAAGGCTGGGTTCAGGGTTTAACCAAGTCAGTCAACACTGATGGAGCATCTATAGTATGCCGAGTGCTGCCAGAATAGGCTGGCTGGGCTCGGGGTATGAGAATCACGAGAGAACCTCAAAGAACCTCAGGTCCTCTTGAGAGCATAAAGGTCCCTTGAGCCTAAACTAGCCGTTAATGCCCCATGACATCATGGCATGGGGCTTGATGGTAACTTCCGACATTGCTCCTGCAGAATGTGGGGTGTAGACCCAAGCCTGCTCTCAACACGATCTTCATAAGGTCCTCAGTAGTGTCCTTCAAAGTCAAAGGCAGAGAGGGTGGGCTTGATCTCCGTGCAACTGCATGGGCTGAAGAGGAACGCTGCGTAAAAGCAGAAACACCCAAAGTCCAAGTCCTTAGTCTAGGAGCAAGGACCAAGGGCCCTCCTCCAACATGAGCAGCCAGCCACAGGGACCAACAGCAACCATACCCCAGCTGGGGCATTTGAGAAGAGGACAGAGACAATGTGAGAGTGTGAGAGGGAGGGACCACTGGAGAGGGGGGCTGAGACTGGGCAGTGGGGACTAGGCCACAGACCTCCTATGCCACTTGGTACCTTTCCAGGGCTCTTCCATTCCCTCGGAGGCCCACTGAGCTCTTTTTCTCTAATTGTAATCTTGTTCCAAGTGTTTTAAAGATAGCGAATGGATCTACTTAATGGAAGAAGGAAGGAGCAGAGAAAGGGAATGAAGAGAGTGTTGCACACACGCACACACACACACACACACACACACACAAAGAGAATAAGACTGTTCGGGAAACAGCTCCCCTGTTCATATATTTATCTTGTCTGGATTCAAAGTGTTCAAGTCTGGAAACTGTCACTTTTCTTTCCCAAGAAGTTGAATAGGTCACCAGGACACTGAATTCACCCCTTCCTCCCCACTAGTTAGAGTAAAACGAGGTGGGGAGAGAAAGGAAGAGATCAACCAGACACTCAGAGGAACCCCTCCCTCCAGGTGGCTGTCCTAGCAAAAGCAGATCCACAGCTTCCCTTCCAACCACCCAGAACAGCTCAGAACTCCCGCACAGGATCTCAGATATCTCTGGGTGTTCATGGAGCATCTGGGACTTGTCCCAGGGACTCACTTCCTGCCCAAGTGGTGCTCAGGGGTCTGGAGGACAGGCAGAGACGTAAGGTGCTTTCCAATTCCTGACTCCACCCTGTCTGTCCCTTACAATTCAGTCCCTTCTTTGGCCTCTGGGATTCTAGCCAAGACCAGGACCCAGGGCTGCTATTGACTGACCGGTGTCCCCGTTTCTGTGGTGCTCATTTGGTGTGATCACGATGGCAGATGGTTAGGAGTCCAGGAGGACAATGGCCAGGGTGCTGGTGGCCCTAAGAAAGGGGGCTGAGGCTCTCCGAGAGCAGAAACCAATCCACGACTGCCCAGTAGACATCCTTGTTACCCTCCTCTCTCCCCGCTGTAGACTGACAGTTTGTCCAAGGGCCTCAAACACAGCAGGAAAGTAAAGGACACCATTGGGAGCATCTACAGAACTAGTGAGACCAGGGCAGCTCTTGGTTCAGTAAGGGACAACAAAATGCAGGACAGCAGCCATGATTAAACAAACTCAGGCTCCACCTGCATCCAGGACCCATGCAGGAGTCCAGGTGGGTCATCAGTGAAACCAACTCTGTCTGTCACTCAAAGTGGGAAGGTTTCAGACCTACCTGGATGTGGTTACAGATCTTGTCACCAGGTTCAAAAGATATTGGACCCCACAGGGGACCCCCTCTCCTGTGCACTTAATCATTGGGATATCTAGGTGGGTGAGTGACGCCACTACACAGACATCCCCGGGAGTAATGAGACTCAGGAGGAAGGAAACCACAAAGGAGGATAATTAGTTGCCTTTCCAGACTGAGGGTTTGTGCTCGGCCATCTCCAAGCTCCCAGTGAGGTTCAAGTAGACGCCCCTGGGGATGCGGAGAACACCCACGCCACTGACTTGCAGCGCCATCCAGACCAAGTCTAAGATTCAAGCAACCCAAGAGACAAACCCTGGAGATAGTGGCCGGAGCGAGGTCAAACCACCATCTACCTGCTTACAAGGTGTGTCTTAGTGCAGAATGACCCCAGAGGTTGAGCGGGAGTCAATTGGAAGATAAGACAGCCAACCCCTCCCAGAGGCCCCAGGGAAAGATGCTCTTCACCAAAGGTTGGTCCTAGACTGCATCAGAACCCTACTACTAGGCCCTTGTAAAAGATTTTGAGGCTGGACAGAGGGGCCTCTGTGGCCATGGTTGTGGACTCTAGGGTCAGAGCTGGGGAACAGCAGTGTGTGAGGCTCATGTGGCATCCAAGATGGGCTGGGAAGGATGAAACCATTTCACAGGGTGGATGCCATCTGGGTCTGCCGAGCCTACCCTCCTGCTCTCCCTTGTACCCCAAGTTGCTCTCAGAAGATTCCAAAGAGGAGTAGGAGCAAGGCACGGCCCACTTGGCCCAGGGAAGGATCCCAGGCTCTTCTCAGGCATCTAAAGCCCCTGCCCACCTCAAACCCAGGACTGAATTTCTCCAGGGCTAGGTCCCTCAGGTCCTAGTGAAGGTAGGTCACCCCTGGCCTTCAACAGGACTCTCGGTGCCTGGAGACACCGCGAGATCTGAACTCTGCAACATGGCATATTCAGGGGGTCTGACTGCGGTAGGCTGGGGTTCATGCGAAGAACCTGACACCTCAAGCCTGGCACAGAGCCACACTCCCTACCCCCAGGCCAACTCACTCGGGAGTGTTGATCCAGATGATGTCCAGGTGGCAGTAGTAGACACACTCCTTGTCCTTGTAAGTGAAACACGTGCAGCGCCGAGGGCGGTGGTGTGCAGGGACCCCTTGACCCTTCTGCTCCCCAGACCTGCCTGGTCCCTGTTTCTGCCCAGGACTTCCAGGATTTGCAGGCTGTGCAGCTGCTGGGGTCACAGTCCTCTCACCAGGGATAGCCAGAGTCTCTTCACTGTCCCCCTCTGATCCAGCTTCAGGGGGGGCCTGGGACACACTGGTTCTGCCAGGGCCCCCAGGCTGGGGGCAAGGCACAAATCCTACAGAAGGCAGATTGAAAGTACTGAAACAGAGTTCTTGGCACCCACTACCCCAGCCCCCAAACCCGGAATGAGAATCAACCAAACTTCTGCGATGTCTTGGGGGGGGGGGTGGCTGGTTGCATTTCCCCTGCAGTCTCCAAACTAAACCAAATGCCTAGAAAAGTTTACAAAGCGCTGTGCAAACTCAGTTAAAAAAAAAAACTTGCGAGCTATTTTCAGTCCTTGTGAAGTCTGAAAGTTATTTGCTCTTCACTGGTGAAAACTCGATTTTTGTGTAATCTCTGAAAAGTGCCCAAAGAACAGCCTGAGTCTCCCAGGCTGAAACCCCCAGACTCAGTGGAAGTAATCATTGTGTCTTCAGGCCCCTCTGCCCGCCCCTCGGAGACTTCAGGGTGCAGAGCCAGGCTCATTTAGCTTTCCCGCAGCACAGACCCGCGCCTGGGTTCCTTTTGTGTGCACTCCCGCGTGGAGAGGCGCGCCGCCCCGCCCCTCCCGCTTACCTGCAGCGGAGGTCACTGTGAGCCCGAGAAGGAGCCACAGCCCTGGCTCCATGAACCCTGGTCAGGCGCGGGAGCACCGGGCCTGGAGGGTGGCCGCTTGTAATCTCGAAGGGGCACTGGGACCGGGTACAGCTTTCGAGTCCTGCGGCTGCCTGAACTTCGCGTCCCGGCTAAGAGTTAGTTGGCTGCACCGGTCACGAACTTTCAGAGCGCTCTGCCCATCCGTGCACAGGGCTGGCCGGCTGTGGCTCAGGCTTTTCTGGCTCCTGCACCACCCCCTTTCGCCTCCCCGCCCCTCCGAGGGGCTGGAGCTGCCGCGTCGGGCCTTTGAACCCCAGGGCGCACGGGGGTCGCTTTCCGAGCGCCGCGGGGAGCCGACCAAGAGGCTCATTTGCCCCAGGCGCACCCAGGGCCAGTGAGGCGGGGACGCTGTGCTCCTCGTGGGTGGGTGGGGTAGGGTGGGGGCCTCGAACAGCTGCACGAAGGCCACCGTCTGCCCCTGTACACCCAGGTCACTCACACTCAGATTCACACGTGCAACACCCTCCCCAGCCCAAAGCCATCCTACCCCACCCCAAAGGTTCCAAGACTATCCGCACAGAAGGCTTGCTGTCTTCTTGTTTGTTTGAAATCAGTCTGAAGGAAAACCTGTTCGCCAATGGCTTACCCTTGCCCAGGCCTACTGGCCAAGGCTTTGGGTGTACTTTACACTTCTGATTCATGGGTGCCCCAGCGAGCTCCCTGCCTCTGGAAGTTCTGGTGGCAGGTGGGGCAGTGGGACCAGAGCAAAGTCAGAAAGACTCCATTCAGGGTGAGGTAGTGGTCCTGGCAGGTGGCTCTCTCCAGAGGCTCAATTCATTCTTCAGCTGACTTCAGGTGTTTCCCTTGTCAGGGCACTTGGTGGGCTTAATGGGTCTGTAGGCCAGTGACTTCACAAAAGGTGGATTTCAAAGTCACTCCTGCCACCTGCCCCCTCACCAACATTCCTAATGACGGGCGTCCTCAAAAGTAGACTCCTGAGAGGTGACCGGATTGGCTCCCAAGGCAAGCCAAGAAAGGGGAACAGTTTTCCCTGACCGACTCAATCTCTCAGAACATTCGCTCACCGAACCCAGCCACAGTGCCAGGGGGAAGCCCAAGCCATCGAAGCAGAGAGGCCCCATGAGGAATTCTACGTGGTAAATGGAAACTGAGGCCTCACAGCCATTGTCAGCTACTGACACAGAGCAAAGAGAGGGACTGAAGCCCCTGCCTTCAAGGTCCCAGCAGGCGTCAGTTGATCTGGGTGGCTTTGTGTCACAAGACACTTTAGACCGAGGGTGCATGCTCACAATTCCGAGGCCTTGCAAGTCCAAGCGTGCCCTCTGTCTGTCATGGGTTCACTTTCTGGCTCGTGGATGGCTCTTCTTCAGTGATGGTTTGTGGTAGAAGGCCAGGGTGCTCCCAGGGGGTGGGAGTGGGGGCTTATTTATCAGGTCACTAGCCCTGTTCTTGAAGGCTCTACCCTCATGACCTGGTCACCTCCAAGGCCCCACCTCCTAACACAGTCATCTTGGGGGTTAGGATTTCAACAGGTCAAGGGATCTATCTATTATTATTTCTTCCCTTGGAGTTAAAATACCCATCTGCAGCTGTGGGTGCTGACAGGCCAGCCAGTTGTCTTCCCTGACATCTGTGGGTGGGGCCAAAGCCAACCAGTGCCTGGATCAATGTGTGTCCTGGGTTTTCACTCCAGCTGAGATAAGAAAGGTTAAAGGTGGAGAGGCCGGGTTAAGAGCAGAAGACGTTGTCCAACAGGGAAGGCAGAGCCAAGGCAGCTGGCCCTCAGGGGAGGTGGCACTTTAACTGGCCCTCTCACTTCCATCATTGTAGGAAGTCCCAAAGGCCTTCCTCTCCTAGTCTTCTGCTCTTGCCGCTGTACCAGGAGAACACTGGGTACATCCTCAGCAACTTTCAAACCAGCTCCGCCCTCTCTGTACTCATGGAGAGCAGGCAGCGGCTGAGCCGTGGGCGGGACTGGAGTCCAGCTGGGGTTTAGAGATGTTCCGCACTACTCTTAATTGTGTACTCATTTTTTATTATTTATTTATGGCAATCAATGCCGGCTTTTCTTGTGTTGTAGAGTTAGAACATTCCTTTCTAAATTAATTGCGTTAAATCAAAGGGAAGTAATCTCTGTTGGAACACGCTGTAACTCACGACTCAGACGGTTTGTTTGGTGGGGTGGCAAAATCACCAAGCTGCTTTCCCAGCCTCCGCCGGCTCCTGGAAAGCCAGGCTGTAACAGGTGGAGACCACAAAACCAGGTGAGGGGAACAGAGGGAAGAGCTGATGTCAGTGTCCCCAAGACAGCAGGGTTTACCACCAGGGAACCGGCATTGGGGAGGGTAAGTCACACCACTTTTGGAAATCGACCTTCTGAATCTGTGGAAGTTAGCAAAAACACTTAATATACTTTTGACAAATTGGTGTGAAGGAATTCCACCAACCAGTGGGCCATTTCTGGTAACTGGCCGACCTAGGGAGGCTTTGAGCAGTCAAAGGTTTCCGTAAATGGAGTTCTTAATTGGTCTAAGTAATAAAAACCCAGAGTCAGATGTAGAGCGAAATGCTGAGATCAGAGAGGGGCAAGCCACCGCCACACCACGGACCTCTATGGTGGCAAGCTCCATTCTCTGACCTTCAGACAGGCTTTATTGGTACAAGCGAGATATCACCGCAGACTTCATCCCTGTTCTCTTACACTTTGAACAACCTGCAGGGTTGTCATGAGGAAGGCAGGCCAAATGATCTCCCCTCCATCTGCTGAGCCATCCTGTCCCCCCACTGTATCAACACGGACTCGTTAGCAGATACCTTGAAGGTCACAGCGGTGAGCCTGCCCCCCAGGTCCTCCCCAAACATCTTCTCTGTGCCTTGCCGTTGCATCTAGAGACTCTGATTCCACGTTAAGGCCCCGCCTGCCATTTGATTCAGGCAGGTCCTTTACCTCCTGAGTCTGAAGATTTAAGGTAAGCTACAAATGACACAATCCCTCTGTCTGGCTACATGTCTGAGTCTGGATTAGGCATGTGTCCATGTTGGGCAAATCAGAGTCAATCTCAAGACCTTGGCTAGACCCTTAAGAAAGTTCTTTATTCAAGGTATTACAGAGCAGAAAGGACTCATACCCACAGCTCCTGTGAGGCACCTTGACACCAGACTGCTTGCCTAAGGATGGACAACCCCCAACAGGAAGGGAACTCAAGAGATGGAGACAGTGAGTTTAAGTTTTAAACTTCTAGACCCAGCCGGACCTGAAATCTACACTGTGTGTGACTTCTTTACGATAGGTCATGATCCTTTCTTGTACAACTTGTGTGGGATTTTATTACTTTCAACCAGAGAAATCCTGCCTGGAACGTGCCCCAATTCTCCAGGGCTCCATTTGAGACAAGGTTGTGAAGGGGGCATGTGGCTTAGACAGTTCAGCTGTAGACTGGCAGTGAGGGTTTTAGACTATCCGGCCTGCCATCACAACACTGTTAGTTACCAGAGCCCAGATTTGAATTCAGTGCTATCTCATTCCAGGGCAGAGTTCATCCCCCATTAAGTGGTGCTAACTCTTGAACTCACACCCCAAGCTGATACTTGACTCCGTTCCATCCTGTGTGTTCCTGGCGAGTCATGGGCTCTGCATCTTTTGAATTCCCTGGTTCCCATATTCTTTCATGAAAAGGCCAAGCTAAGGGACGATGGATGACCATGTGCCTCCTGGAGAGGACACTAGCAAATTGGTCCATTCCCCTCGGGGGTCCACCAACATCCCCTGATCTTCCTTGAGTGCCTCCGCCATCAACGTGTCCCCAAGAGGAGTCATCTATCAGGACACTACCAAGTCACAGCCAGGGGCATGCCTCTTGGCTGCTCTGTTTCTCCTCTGCTTCCTCTCAGTCGGCAGATGCGTGACCATTGCTCTGACACTGTACCTCTTACGAGCTGATTCCAAACCCAGAGTTTATCTCAGTTAAACGTCCCCTCCAGTTGCCCCTGCCTGTACTTTGTGACTCTTTTGAAGATTGTTTTCCCCTTAAATTAGGGGATTTAAGAGACAGGAACAGAATACATTTTGTAGTTTTCCATTATCCTAAAATTTCTTCACCCGCACTCCCCCCCCCCCAGCCCATCCTGAAGAGCAGGGGATGCCTGGGACTTGCTCGGAAGTCAGCCTCTCCATGCTCTGCAAGCCTAGCTGTGTATCCTGTAGTCACAATAGCTCACCCTAAGGCTCGAGATTTCTGGCTTTAGGAACAATTTACGTCACAATTGCGATTTGGTGAAACAAACCCGTCACAACAAGCGAGACTTGGTGCTGCAGCCCCTAAGCCCAGCCACTTACTCAAGATGTTGAGTGAGGCAGGAGAATCAATTCTGGACAGCCTGGGTAACTCAGTGAGATCCTGAGGTCTATGTATTTATTTTTAAACCTAGGAATATATCTCAGTGGTAGATGACTTTCTCAGTATGTGTGAGTCCTTGGATTCTATTGGAATCCCAGACAGACAGACAGACAGACTGACTGACACACACACTCAGAGAGAGAGAGAGAGAGAGAGAGAGGAGAGAGAGAGAGAGAGGGGGAGAGAGAGAGAGAGAGAGAGAGAGAGAGAGAGAGAGAGAGAGAGAGCATGGGGTGGGGGAAATGCAGTAGGGAGGACGGTGTAAGACACGAGTCCTTGGACCCAACATGGCTCCACAGAACGTACCCTCCACTAGCCAAGACCCCTGCCTTCTTCTTGTTTTTCCCAACCCACTGGGTTTCTCAGCAACATCTCTAAGGTATTTCTTTCCCAGACCTCCCAGGAACCCAGGAAGCCCTACCCAGACTCCATGCATGGACGTGCTCTCTCTCTCTCTCTCTCTCTCTCTCTCTGCTTGTCTCTCTCTTTCTGTCTGTCTGTCTGTCTCTGTCTGTCTGTCTGTCTCTCCTGTGCGCATGCATACCGCCCTTCTTGACATACCTCAAACACTTGTGCATTCTTTCTGGCACCTTCTGCACCTCAGCTAAAGGTGAGAATTCCAAGCATTCCAGCACACTGATGAGAGGACACTTCTGTGTAAGTCTGTGTAAGTTAAGTCAACACGACACAAGCACCACGCCTGCCTGTTCCACCATCTTGAAGCAGCATTGATTTTTAGAACAGGAATTTTTTTCACGAATGGCATCTTTCTCAGGTTGACATACTGGTGAAGTCCTGTGCCCTCTGAAGAGGACCAGTCACTGGATTTTGGAAACTTGATTCCAGAAGCAATCGGATACCTTGGTCTGCTTGCAGGTTAAAAGTATCCATGAATACGCTTCTAGCTCTCGCCTTATTGCATTGAAACCCAACCTAAAGCCACTTCAAAGCCCTGTTCCTGAAGTCCCCGTCCCCTCGCTGTGCAACCTCTCCCAGTCTGTTTCCTCATCTGTGAACTGGGATAATGACAGAATACACCTTCGAGGGCCGTACAGCCGTACTACGGGTATATATACTCACCAGTGTGCATGGGTAAAGTTTTGAGTTTACACCTGGAACACATAAAACAAGCCCTCAGTGAGAATTGTCCAGCAGGTACAGCAGCTGTAGTTGAGGGGTTGTGTCTCTTCCACTGGATTAGAAGGCCTTCGGGGGTTGGCATATTAGCTGTTTCTCGTTATTTGATTGACTGATCTGGGAGCCTAGTGTTACACACACTAGGCTGGCCTCAGACTTGAGGCTCTCCTTCTGCCTCTGCCACCCGAGAGCTGGAATGAGGGGCGTGTGTACCTACACCTGACCCTCATTGTCTCTTGACACAGCAGTGGGCGTCGTAGATGTCCTCCAGTGTGGTGGTGATGGTCAAGGCATCTATTGTCTGAGTGGACCAGTGACACTGCAAAGCCCGATTCTCTGTCTGAAGATCAGCTTCTGGAGGGACTGTCATGGTGTCAGGGAAAGAGACAAGCTCTGTTGTTTGTATCCCTCATTCTACACATGCCACCCAGGAGTGTCCTTAGCAGGCAGTAGGGACAAAAAGCCCACTGAGCAAGCTATTGGCAAGTTCATTGGCTGCCATGCCTATGAACACCCTGTAGCCAATCTGGGAGGTATTATGAAGGATCGGGCCACCCCCAACCTACTGTACCCGGAAATGAAATCTTAACAACATGACACTGAACCGGGGAAATCCATCTGCAAATAAATGTTGGGTGAGTCAAACAAGAGCTTGGGAACCACCCATGCCTAGGTTACCAACGTTAAGCATCAGAATCAGTGGCTAAACAATAGAGAAATGTATATAGCGTATAGGTGACTCGTGACTGTCGAAATGTGTGTTTGGTGCCTCCTGCAGTGGCCGGCCTTGTTCATTTATATAGTACTACTTGAGGGTTTTTTTTTTTTGTTTCCAATGTGACAAGAATGAGAGACTGGAGAGCTCAGCACCAAATGGTAACCACTATATGCTCCCCCCACCCAAGGCTCTGGGATGACAGAGGAAGAGGGGACAGAAAGAGCGTAAGAGCCAGAGGCAGTGGGTGACAAGGAAACAGTGCATATATGAGAACTCACAGCAGCTGTGACAGTTTGCACAAGACCTGAGTAAGCACAAGCCAGACAAGATCCCAGCATGGAATGCTGAGGCGGCAGGAAGTCCTGCCCCTGGCTGGCTGAAGACTAACTGGCAATTGATGGTTGTTGGGAGACAGAAAGTCGGTTTTGGTAAAGGCATAAGCCCTGGTAGCTCAACCAGACTCTGGTGGATGGCCACATTCCCAAGAGTATATGGGCAGCATAAATTGAGCTTGATGGGGAAATGAAAAAAAAAAACAGAGTTGCATGGGTTACAAAGAGGGTTCATCTGGGAGGAACTGGGGAAGGAGAGAAAATGACTACAATACACTGTATGAACTTCTCAAAGTAATAAAATTCTTTAATTAAAAAGAGAGAGAGGGTGGGCATTGGTGGCACATGCCTTTAATCCCAGCACTCGGGAGGCAGAGGCAGGCGGATCTCTGTGAGTTTGAGGCCAGCCTGGTCTACAGAGAGAGTTCCAGGACAGCCTCCAAAACAATACAGAGAAACCCTGTCTCGAAAAACAGAGAGAGAGAGAGAGAGAGAGAGAGAGAGAGAGAGAGAGAGAGAGAGAGAGAGAGAGAGAGCAAATTTGCCCACTGAGCTCTACCTCATACCTGAGAGACAGTTCAGGGTTGTGGAAGAAATCACTGCCAGAAAGGAGAAGAGGGTTGGGGGCTGAAGGCAAGACAGGATCCTGCATGGCTGCTGGTTCTGGAACCCCTAAGACACAACCCAAGTCACTCCTCAAAGTGTCTCAAGCTATGGGCCTGACAAGTTTTCTTCAGAAAGAAATTTCCCAACTGCGCTTTTAATGAGCTCCACATTTTCTCGTGTGAAAACTATTTCCTTCTGAAAGACCAGGGCGACAGCCTCAGCAGGACAGCAGTTAGACAAAAGGGAGATGCTGCTCAGTCTAGAAGTCATAACTCAAGTTTAGAAATTCAGAGAGGGCAGGGCTTGCCCAGCTACCTTCTCAGAGCCCGGGAGCCTGCCAGAGCCCTGTGAAGGAACAGGAAGGCTGTGAGAGAGAGTTTGCTTTTATTTTTCTTAAAAACCTTGGGCTTCAACTCTTAGTTGACAGAGCTGTCAACCAGAGTCACCATGAAAACACAGCGATTGGAAAGGCGTCTTCCGTGTTTGTTCCTTTATTCATTCCACTCTTCATTAAGTACCTATGGGGAGCTGGCTCTGTGCTAGGACAAGCAGTGCCTCTGTGCAAGACAGACAGGGAGGCAAAAACAAACACTTAATTAACACGACGCCAGGGCTGGCATCCTCGCTGCTCCATGCTGTGATGGAGAACTGAGAAGAAAAGTCAGGAGAGAACGGATTCTGTTGTGCTCATGGGTTCCGGGGTTTCAGGTCATGGTCCCCGGGCTCCGATGCTCCTGGGCCCACTGTGCAAAGCTGATGGCAGTGAACACAGGGTCCAGCACAGTGACCCATCTCATGGCAGTAACCACCCTTTCAAGGCTGCAGCGGCCTTCAGCCAGCCATGCCTCACCCCCCCCCAGCTTCTAGCAATGTTACCAGGCTACAAATCTGTCAGTATCTTAACCCTTTACTTAGAAAACAACTCCGATGACCCAGGGACCAGTGGCTTCAGCCCATGAGCCTTGGGGAGGGCACCCGTATCCCAACCAGAACACCTGATGATGCTAAGGAAGAAAGGGTTGGGTATTAGCATCGTGGGTGGAGAGATATCAGTGGGGTAACGAGAGGGACCCGATTTTTAACGAAAAGGAAGGGTAACCCCAATGTAGGCAAAGACCAAGGTAAGCACCGTAGGGGAGCTTGTGCCCCCAAGGGACCCGAACAGCTGCAATGCCCCCTTCTGAGTTGCAGCGGGAAGCATGTGAAGTCAGTCTACTGGGGAGGGACTCTTCATGGACCACCCCTCTGTACCGTCCATCCCAAATAAAGAGCTGCTTCCTGGGAAAGGCTCCATCAGTCCTCCGGGCTGTGCTACGTCCGCCAAGGTTGACATCCTTAGGGAAACCCAGACTTTCCCACAGACCATTTGTGATAGGTAGTCTGAGTGTGAAATGCCTCCCACAGGCTTATGCGTGTGAAAAGTTGCCCCGCCCCCAGCTAATGGTGTTGTTTGGGAAGGTTGCAGAACCTAGCCTAATTGGGCATTGCAGGTCGATAGGGGTTTAGGCCTTGCCGTTTTATTATCTGACCCCATGTCTTGCCTCCTGTTTGCAGGTCCAATGTGGTCAGCTGCCTCAAGACTCTGACACCACGCCTTTCCCACCATAATGGAGTCAATCCCTCCAAACCGTGAGCAAAACTAAACACTTTCTCCCTTAAGTCGCTTCTAGTCAAGTATTTGGGTATAGTGACAAGAAAAGTAAATGACAGAGCACTCTTCGGAGTCATTACAAAAGGCCAGTTTCTGGGATGATTAGTGAGAACGTTTCCCTATGGCACCATCAGGGGCCATGGGTCACACCTATCTGACCCTGGCTGTACCCCAGACCTCACCCCCAAGCTTGACACTTATTGAATACGTCTTAGCTTACTCGCACCCCATCTACCAAGTGGGTGACACCACCCTCCCATTTCTCAGATGAGAAGACTGAGACGCAGGAGGAATGAATTAGCTAGAAAGGTGGTGGAGGGGCTGCAGGTACTATACTAGGTGTCAGCAGGTGCTATACTAGGTGTTATGAACTCCAAGGTCCAACAAACATCCCTCACACTCTAGACAGGCACATCACTCATTTGGAGCCACGGACATACCAGGAGGTAGCCCTGATTGTTCAGGAAGGAGGAGTCAGATGTTCACGTGGGACCTAGGGTTAATGCAACAGAAAGCTGCGGACAGCAGAATGCCGTGGACAACAGAGTGCCGTGGACAACAGAGTGCCATGGACAACAGAGTGCCATGGACAACAATGCCGTGAACAACAGAATGGAGAGTTGGGAGAGCTGGGGTCGCTGGCACAGGTTGAGGACCCTGATCAAGCCTTACTTGAAACAGACATGCACTTGGACACGCCTGTCTTTGTTCCCTGAGCCAACTTCAGTCCATGAAAGCACTAGAGCATGTATATTCGCCACCTACCGTACCTTGCTGGTTGGTCTTGCCCATCGCCAGCATCACCACCAGGGTTATTTTTGTAGAAAAAACTAAGATACAAAGTGGGTTATGACATTAGATACGTATTTTACCAAAGCTGCTTGCACATTGTTTTCTAGAAGAAATACCCCTGGTTCTTCTCCTCCCCACATCCTTTAGCTTCCTCAGAGACCAGAACCCCTGGTAGGTTGGTCATCTCCACTCCTACCCTGACCACCACGGCTCAAGCCAAGCCCTTTGAAGAGAGGGGATGCCCGGTCTCCAAGCCTGGCGCCTGCCTCTTCCTCACTGCTGTGGGTAAATGATCACTTCACATCAGATGCAGAAGTTAAGGTGCTGTCACACGACTACAGTTAGGCCCACCAGAGATGAGTCCGTCGATCATCAGGGGTCTCCGAGCATTTTTCTTGGTGCCCAGCAGCTTGTAGAGGTATGACACTCCGCACTTTAAAAGCCTGTGCTTTGCCAAGGAACTAAAGGAAAAGATGGGGAATTGCCATCCAACCATGGGAGATGGGAAGGAAGTAGAGCGTCTGTCTGCGAAGGAGGCGTCCAGCAGAGGCAAGGCTAACCCTCCGGGGCTTTGCTGTCCACTACAACCTACCCAGCTGGGGCTTTGCTGTAACTGGGTGCTTCCTGACCCTTGCCATTTTGCATTTGTTTTTTACCTTAAAAAAATCCCCTCCGAATGTTTGCTTTAGGAAGGTACAGCATCAGTAGTGCAAATGGAAACCAGTCTCACGTGTAATAAACGGAGAGGGATTACAAAAACTAAATTCAATGAAAGCCCAAACCGTGACTATCAACTAACTACCTAACCGGATATTATTGTGTACAAAAGATTAAGGCTTTAGCTGGCCTTTTTCCACCTGCTTTTCGAGGTACTGTGAATGAAGGCTTTAGCGCTACAGCCTGGGTTCACTCAGGTGCCACCCTGCATATGGGCTGTGAGCACGCGGCTCAGTCCCCCAAGACTTAGCTTCCTCCTTGGAAAAAAAACAAAACAAAACACAAAAACATGGTAGCAATAACAATGCAGTGTCAGTGGCTCCCAACATCGTTAGGAAGGTTTTAACCAAAATGACATGAGTGTAATACTATGCTCCTCAAAATAACTCCGCATATGGATGCCATCATCCTTTTAGCTACAGGGCCAGTACTAGTCTTTGGAGACTTCCTGCCTCTGGTTGACGGGGGCGTGGCAGACCTTAGCTCCAGCAACACATCTGCTCATTTAGCAAATACTTAGCCATCCTCATAAGGGAGCTCAGACTTCAGCAGGAGAGCAACTCTAGTCTGGGCAAAGTCCAGGGGCAGAGGTGACAATGGCTACAAGGCTAAGTCCAAAGTGTTAGACCCCAGAAATCCGGTCTCTTCTGTGGAAGCAGAGAAGGGCCCAGCTCGTTCCTTGGTGCCGAGATGGAAGGAGACCAGGAAGAGGGAGCATCCTTGTGTGCAGATGAGCATGTGCAGGCAGCCAATAGGAGAGCAGTTCTAACTACCTGCATTCAGGTGTGGTTGCTTCTAGACAACTCTCAGCTTGAGTCCTGGGAATCCCCACCCAGTGCCGTCCACTCTGGTCGAAGGCCAGAGGGGCCTCCCACGTGAGGGAGTGTCCACACAGGCCTGCTTGGCGCTGGTTCCAAAGGGCTGCTGGGGTGTGTCTCATAGTCACCTAGCGAAATGCTGCCACAGCCTCTGTTCCCATCACCCAAGGACCCACCGCTGCCCCCACAGAGAGTTCACTGTTGACCAGATGGCTGCAGGTGAGGGAGCTGAACTCACGTACTACCAGACAATCTCTCTAAAGTCATCGTAGCTCTCAGGGTGGTGGGGCTCACTCTTTTTGCAAAATCTAAGAATTAGACACAACATTGAAAATGTGAACGAGTGAATCTGTTTCAAGGAGAACATGTGAGCTTGTAGGCATTCTGCCTCCAATTATGAGCTGGACTTTAGCACCCAACATACACCTGAGGTGAGGTGAGTTCTTGGTCATAGCACCGCTGTATCCCTTCCCCTGGCTAGGGGTGGAACTGAAGGAAGGTTTTGCATGTTGTGGACAACCCCACCTGCTGAGTCATTCTTTCTCTCTACGGTCTACACACAGCAGACGCTCCTGAGCAAGTCCACCACCAGGAAAACCCAGCCACTAAAAGATTGGACTTGGGTCATGAAGCTAATAAATGAGATGCCAAGGCCAGGACTCAGGTCCATCTGCAGCCAGATTCCCATGTTTCCTTGCCTTCTCCCCCTCTGTGGCCACACGTCCTCAACCCAGCATGGCCCTTTGATGTGGAAGGGCCTCTTTGTAGGTCAGGTGTGCACCGTTGTCGGTTTTGTTTTGTTTTGTTTTGTTTTTAATGATCTCAGCGCTTGCCAGTACAGGGTAGCCCATCAAAATAATTTTGCCGAGCTGAGCCGACACCTGCAAATGTGAATGAGGAGTGTTCATGGATAAGGTGTGCTCTGACACCTGAGGTTGGACTGAGTGCCTCCCTGAGTGTCCTGCAGAAGTCTCCTGAACTTGGGGGGACCTTGTGCCTCTCTCCACTTGGAACTGACTCATTCCAAACACTGGTCTGGGTGCAGAGGCTCGGAACCTGCACCCCTGATATACCAGAGACTCCACACCACTACCCTACCAGGTACACTTGCTTATGAGATTGGCCACCCCCCCCCCACACACACACACCTGGAAGCTGCTGGTTTCTATGGTAGTCTGAGTGCCCCTCCTACTCCTGGCTGGCCTATGTTTATCCCAGAGATAAGAGGCAGGTGAGTCATAACCTTAGGCCACTTGAAAGCATGTTCACGCCCTGCATAAACATCTGTGGCATTTGACGGTCTGTCAGCACACAACACACTCCCTTCTGTGTTCAGGCACAGGTGCCTGCTGACGGACTCTCAACCTAGAGCTATACAGTCCCAGACAAGATGGAGGCTGGTGGCCATTAAGTTGTTAGTCTGAATAAGGAGATGCAGACCTTGAGGGGTCCTGCCCCTGGAGAGAAGAAAGAAAAGAAACTGATCAAGGCTAGGCAGGATTTCTTAACTAGGGTTTCTCAAAAGCGAATTATGGAGGGAAGGGTTTGTTTTGATCACAATTTACACTTTTCATCATCAAAGGAAATCAAGGAAAGAACTCAAGCAGGCCAGGGACCTGGAGGCAGGAGCTGGTCCAGACGCCAGGGAGTGCAGCTGCTCACTGGCGTGCTCCTAACGGTTTGCTCAGCCTGCCTCCTTACAGAACATGGGACCACCAGCCCGGGGATGGCACCTGTAACAACAACGGGCTGGGCCTTCCCCCATCAACCACTAATCAAGAAAATGCCTTACAGGCTTGCCCACAGACCGACCCTATTGAGGCAATTTCTCAGTTGAGGTTCCCCTCTCTCCAATAACACAAAACTAGCCAGCACACAGGCTGGTAAGAACAAACAGACTCAAGTTCCTATAAAGGCCCTGGATGGGTGAGGCAACACATAGCAGCTGAGGGAAACCACTCAACATGCTCACGGGTGACAAAGACTTCCCCTTAGAGGCAGATATTTGAGCTTATCCCAAAGATAGAGGAGCCCAGCTTTATACACCTGCCAAAGGTGTTCTCAGCAAATTATAGGCAAGTGTGGCCAGCCTGGGCGGGTGGAGTTAGGCCCCCGTAGGAAGAGAAGAAAAGCTGGAGTGAACTTGTTGTCGGCCCAGGCTACTGTCCCCAAGGACCATACAGTCGGTGACTTAAACAGAACACTTCTCCCACTGGCAGAGATCTAAAGCCAAGGTGATGGGGACGCCCTTCTGTATATGTGTTTCTCTTATTGGTTGATGAACAAAACACTGACTGGCCAATAGCCAGACAGGAAGTATAGGTGGGGCTACCAGACAAGGAGAGGAAGCAGGTGAGAGGCCTCCAGGAGGAGACACCATGTAGAGACCAGGAAGATAGGGCATGCCAGGCACTCTCTGGTAAGATAAGGTTATGTAGAAATACATAGATTGGTAGTTACAGGTTAATAATTAAGAGAGAGCTAGCCAGTAAGAAGCTGTAGTCATCGGCCAACAATTTTATAATTAATGCATCATCCATGTGTTTATTTGGGGGCAAATCAGCCGTGGGAACACGCAGGAAAGAAACCTCCATCTTCACCAAGGTCTCCACAGCTGAGCTTCCCTGCAAAAGTCCTAGGGCAGAGACCACCCCAGTCCCGTGCTCATCCTTGTCCACCTTTCTCCTTCTCCCTCCCCTGTCTTCTCCCTGATGTAAGGACATCTCTCTCTTCTCTCTCTCTCTCTCTCTCTCTCTCTCTCTCTCTCTCTCTCTCTCTCTCTCTCTCTCTCTGGGTTTCCACTTTGGCACTTCATTAAATCCACAAAAGATCCTTTCTCCAAGTAAGTCCTCATTCCCAGGTCCTGGGAATATCTTTTGGGCGAATCACCATTTCACTCCCGATAGCCTTCCCTCAGGTTCACCAATGCATATCCATCCCACATGCAAAACACATGAACCCCGTTCCCGATCTGAAGTCTATATAGCCTGAGGACACCCACCCTGGGTCTAAAATCTCCTCCCATTACCATCGAGAATCCCGAAGCTCATGGTCTGTCTAACCCAGGTAAAGGCTGCAGGCACTGGGCATGCCCTGACCGTGGAAAATGTGTCTCCAGCTATCGATTCTACAACTAGAAACCAAGCTGCATTTCCAAAACGTGCTGGTGGGACCAGTGTAGGAATACTATTCCCACTCAAGAGGGGAGGCCTTGAAATTGAAGAGGCGCTGGCCTCCAGGAAGGTAGAGGGTGTGGGGAGGGCAAGCCCATCTGGCTGAAGGCTTGAGGACACCCTCTCCGGCTGAAGGCTCCATCCTTGTTAAGCTAGGGATCCCCTGTCTTAATCTCGGCTCCCCAGTCTTGGGTAAGGCTGGTCCTCGGTAGCTCTCAGCCACGCTTGGGCAGAGACCCCCACACCCAGTGGCTCCCAGAAACACCCTCTGGACCCTCTAGGCAGTGGTTCTCCACCTTCCTGACGCCGCCACCCTTTAATACAGTTCCTCATGCTGTCCTTATCTCCGAACCACAAAATTAGTTTCATTGCTACTCCATAACTATAACTTTGCCACCGTTGGGAATTTTATTGCAAACATCTGTGTCTCCTGATGGTCTTAGGAGATGCCTGTGAAAGGGTCCTTCGACGCCCCCCAAAGGAGGGGTTGAGAACTGCTGCTCTAGGGGCGTGTAAGGAAATGGACTGTGTTGGTGGAACAAAGACAGGACGTCACTTGGGATGCTGGTGTAGACAAAACAGGAGCCATTGGTGGCTTTGTCTGGGGCCATCAGCTGTCAGAGTGCAGGTCCACGGCCATATCAAGGGCTGCTCTACGGGCAGAGACACCTGGGATTTTGCGTGGATTGAAGCTGGAAGGCAGAAAAGATTGTATGCAGGGAATCAGAAAGCCTTTTGGGACTGAAGGAGTAACGGGAGGGGGGACCGCTGAGGAGGTGTGTAGGAAGCTGAAGCTGCAGTAGGCCTCTCTGGCCTCTGTTTCGGATTTGGACACAATACATCTCTTGCAAGGGGGAGGCTAAGCAAGCATTTAAATATATTAGCCTGTGGGAGCCATCCTCATCCAAACCATTAAAGCAGCCAACCACTTTCTGGTTGGTATCTATGAGTGTGGGAATGAAGTTAGGCCTTTACTGACACTACTTGCCAAAATTAGTTCAACCTGTGTGACAAGTGTGCAATGACCAGTGTGACAAGATATGCCCACACGTACAGCAGTGGCATTAACATTGTAGGAGTAACTGCCTTAGATCCTTTTTAGTGAGCTCTTAGTTCTATTTATATTCCCATTAGTTTTCTACGACAATACACCATTAACAAGGCAACTCATAAGAGAAAGCATTTGGGGACAGTGGTGGCGCACACCTTTAATCCCAGCACTTGGTAGACAGAGTCATGCGGATCTCTGTGAGTTTGAGGCCAGCCTGATGATCTACAGAGTTCCAGGAAAGGCTCCAAAGCTACAGAGAAACCCTGTCTTGAAAAACCAAATGAACGAATGAATGAATGAATGGATAAATTAAAAAATGCATTTAATTTGGGGGTCATGGTTCCGGAGAGTTAGAGTCTTTGAACACCATGGTGGAGAGCATGGTAGCAGGCAGGTAAACACAATGCTGGAACGGTAGTTAAGAGCTTACATCTGAACCAAGATTGTGAAGCAGAGAGAGAGAGAGAGAGAGAGAGAGAGAGAGAGAGAGAGAGAGAGAGAGAGAGAGAGAGAGAGAGAGAGAGAGAACACTAACTGGAAATAACACGAGCTTTTGAAACCCCAAAGCCCACATCTAGTGACACACCTCCCTCAACAAAGCCACATCTCTTACAAGTGGGAGGTCAAGCAAGCATTTAAATATATTAGCCTGTGGGAGCCATCCTCATCCAAACCATTAAAGCAACCAACCACTTTCTGGTTGGGTTTCAACCCTGTCTCACAGGAGGAAACTCTGATACTGTAAATCTGGTCAAAAGCCCGTGGTTGGAGAACCCACAAGCCCTGGGGAAGAATCAACTACTGTCATTTTGCTAAGCGGACATACAATCAAACTGCACTTTAAGTACGTGTCTCTAGAGACACTGACCAGTGCAGCTCTCAGACCTCATGAGAGGATTTTGTAGTGCAGTGGATGGCGGTTAAGGCAGAAACTCGTAGCTATAGGTCAAAGGGGCTCAGCCACAGGTGGGACAACTCAATCTCCACCCTCCCCCCAGGGTTCAGAGACCATCAAGGAAGAGGGGGGTGGGGGGGGCGAAGGATTGTAAGAGTCAGAGGTTGGAGAAGACCAAGGGACTTCATGACGTGACAGGGCTGTTAGACCGGTGAGTTCTCAGCAGCTGAGGTGGCCTGTGTAAGACCTGTGTAAGATCAACCCAGCCGACTGCTCCGTCATAGAGGCAGAAGGTGCTCACAGGCTTCCACTCCTAGCTGAGGAGCTGTTTGTTAATGGCTCTTAGGGAGGGAGAACCAGTGTTCTTTGAGGGTGTGAGCCCCTTGCAGGCCAACCCTGCTCCAGGGGACAATCCCACACCCAAGAGTATGTGGGCAGCACAAGTTGGAATCCGTGGACGAGTGAAGAAAAGGGGAGGGCAGGCAGTTGGGAGGGAGTGGGGCTTGCGGGCAGGAGTGGATCTGGGAGGGAGGGTGGTGAATATGATGGAAGTGCATTGTATTTGGGTATAAATGTCTCAAACTAATAAAACACGATAATAAACAGTAGTGCAAAATGGAGCAAAGGCCTGAACACACACCACGAAACTGTAAAACTGAAACTGCAGAAGAAAGCACACACGCAAAAAAAAAAAAAAAGCGCAAAGAGCTAACTGGACCCGCCTGCATCCGCTCCAACCTCCTCCGTGCACCGTTGGGAGATACTGCTGACGGTATGAAGCAGCGGAACCCAGAGCAAGGGCAAGCGTTTGCATATCACTTATCCAATAAAGCTGGAATCCACAACACGCCAGTGGACCCTGACACTCAGCCGCAACAAGAAAAAGTCAAAAGTGGCGAAAAACTTAAAGACACATGCCTTTCCCCAGCCCCAAAGGAAATATACAAATAGTCAATAAGCAAAATGAAAACAAAATGGCCTGGCAGCCCGTGCCTTTACCTGCTGAGCACCTCACCTACCCTCTCCGTTCACCTGACTTGAGTTTCCCTAAGGCTTAGTGATAGCTCTTGCCATTTAAAAGGAACCACGGTGAGACCCTCTTTTGTGCGCCTTAGGATTTGCTTTTAAGGGAGAGGCGAGGGAAGAGGGAAGGGCAGGCCGGGGAGGGAAGCAGAGAAGATTGGGTTCTTGGGGAACTTTAGTTTCACATCTTAGTAGGTACATATGTAACAGAAGGCCTCCCTCTGGCTCAATGTTTGTTTGGAATAAATATGTCATTTAATAGCGGTGGTTTTTTTTTGAAAATATTTCGAGTTAAGGAATTCTTTTGATGTTCAAAGAAATTAAATGACAGATTGTTCCAGAGAGTTGGCAGAGACAGGGAAAACGGTTCTATGTACGCTGTTTACGCTTTTTTTTTTTTTTTGACTTAACCATTCCGCATCAGTCCCTCAGATTTCCTTGAAAAACTAAATCAGTTTTTCTGAAATAGATGTTTGCATGGGTTCATCCAGGCAGGACCTGGGCTCAGCCACTGATTTGATCAGGTCAGTGGAAAAAGCTGGCATATGGAGCAATCGGTCTTGGGGGTTGGGGGCGGCTGCTGTCTCCCTGAGTTGAGTGATTCAATTAATTTGAAGTCAACCTTTTGGCGTGTCACTGAGGCTCACCGGAGTGCCTGTGACATTTCCTTTTGACCACTGCCCTCTGCTCCTTCACCCAAACTGTGTCTCGGGTGAAGAGGAGGCAGGGTGATGACTGGGGAGTTGGAGATCCAGGAGGAGCCTCGCAAAAGTGGATGTGATGAGGCCAAAGGCTAGTCTGAGGACATGTGCCCTCAGCTATGAGATGCTTAGATTGTCTTTCGCCAGGATGCCATGCTCACAACACTTTTCTGAGAAACAGAAAAGCATTGTGGGGAGGCTGGGTGGGCCTGGAGCTGCTTTCGGCCTCAGCTGAGGCAGGAGCCCGTGTTCTGGCTCACAGTGGAATCCTGAACAAGACTTCGTGGTGAGCAGTAGCCTTAGACACTTGGGGAAAACAAGGCATGGGGCTCAGGAGAAAACACTTACAGAAGGCAGGGAGCAGGCCAGAGGCTGTCTAAATAAACTCTGGGAAGCAGTAATCCTCAGACCCACTGGGACCAGCTCTGGGGAGCAATGAGCCTTCAGAAGCGCCAGGATTTGAGAGACCAGACAGGCTTGTAAGCAGAGAACAACACCTGTATCGGAAGCCAATTAAAACATGGGGGTGCTGAAGGTATGCCCTGAAAGGGTCTGCCCTCTTCAGAAGAACACCATGGAAACATCTACCTTGCAAGGCCCCTTCTGAGATTTTTTTTTACAGGCACCAAGCAGAGGACGGAGGGCACACAGGCCCCAGTGACAGGGGCCAATTAATTACAGGACCCGTTATACACAGCCTGAGCACACCTTCCGTGCAGAGAAAATTTGTCATCGCAAGAGGAGTTTGACGTCCCAAATAAATAAGCACTATTAAGACGGCAAGCAAACTTGTACCCCTTCAAACCACTCCATTGCAGAGAGAGAGAGAGAGAGAGAGAGAGAGAGAGAGAGAGAGAGAGAGAGAGAGAGAGAGAGAGAGAGAGAGAGAGAGTGTGTAAATGAGAGAAGGGCTTAGGCAAAGGGAATTGAGGTCAGGTGGACAAGCAGGTGAACGGTGGTGAGGCCTGGGACGAACGAAGCCAATGTATCTCCCAGAAACTTCAGGAAGGCAAGCAAGCAGCTGGGTTGGCAGCACCCCCTGCACATGATAATTGCAACGCTCTTCAAAGCCGTTAAGCAACACCGGGGATAAGATGTGACTTGTGACTTCCCCGTTGCATGGCCTCTCATCTGATTCCATTTTATTTTCTGCGATGGAGCCCAGTCCACGTGGCACTGCTCCCCCCCCCAGCCCCTTCTTAGGCACACGGTGAGTGTGTGTGTGCGCATGGGTGTGCGCGTGCCCGTGCGTGTTTGCATGCATGTGTAGGGCTTGTTGAGCGTGCACACGCACTGGAAACCCGAGACTGACATCAAGGGTCTTCCTCAGTCACCTGCCACCTTTTTCATTCCTTGTGGCAGACTCCCTCAGTCGCACCCAGAGCTTGTAGATAGGACGGGTCCAGCCAGCAAGCTTGCCCCTCTGAGCGCAATCGCTGCTAAACCTTCAGCATTTAATGGATTCCGAGGATCCAGACTCTGGTCCCCACAGTTCCGTGGCAAGGGCCTCCCATGCTGACACGTCTCCTCCCAGCACAGGAGTTTCAGGGACAAGCTCAGTAGACTACATTTCTTGTGCGTGAGGTACGTTCACGTGTGGAGACCAGAGGACTGTTAGTTCTCTCTCTCTGGTGCTATTGTTTTGAGACGGGCTCTCTCCTGAGCCAGGTACACACCTGTGTCTGGATTGCAGCGGGATGCAGCCACACATAGCTTTCATGTGGGTGCTGGGAATCTGAACTCGGGTCCTCATTCTTGTACGGCAAAGACTTGACCGAGGGAGCCATCTCATCTTAGTCCCAGTAACTTCTTCAAGAGAGTGCGCTGGAACCGTGCCTATGCGACAGTGGTTTGCTCCTTTGCAGACAGTTGGCAACATACTATCCCTGTGTATTTGGGCATTGTTGCTTGCTGAAATTCTCTGGGTAGAGAGCGGGGATCGCCCTGAACATGTCACACTGAGGAGAGTAATGAGGCATTTGGCTGATCGCCTGTGGGCAAAGGTCTGGAACCCTGGTCTGGAGGAGCATCTTCGAGTTAGACAGCAGAGGTCTTGGAACCCTGTCCTGGAGGAGCGTCTTCCGAGTTAGACGGCAGAGGTCTGGAACCCTGGTCTGGAGGAGCATCTTCTGAGTTAGACAGCAGAGGTCTGGAACCCTGGTCTGGAGGAACATCTTCCGAGTTAGACAGCAATGCCTCACTGAGCACCTCTTCTCATCCCAGGCTCTGGGTGCACCAACCAGAGGAAGGATGGAGACCGAGCACCACCCAGCTGAGCTCACGCAGGAGAGACCCAGCCACTCTCATCTGTGATGGCTCTGTCGTGTCAGTGTTCCTGGTGCCCACACGGGAGCTCTGCTTGGACAGGGTCACCGCATTAGGGAACCAGAATGCAGATAGGCCCTCCCTTCTGCGTGCCTTGTCCTCCTGAAGGCACCAGGGCAATAGGTTTCTGTTTCTCATCAGAGACTGGGCCTGGACTCGCCCCATTGTCTCACAGACACACTGCGGCTGGTTAGGGTAGTGTCTAAAGTAAATGCAATATACTGTGCCTTACAAAGCCACATCTGGAGGTTGCGTGACGCCCTGATGAGGGGCACAAAGCCGGGAGCCTGGGAAGGTCTGGGCAGTTCCCAGTTCCCGAGAGAGTGGGTCAACTAAGCTGTTGGGTCCTCTTCCTTCTGCCCGCCCCTCCCTCACCGATGTGTAAGAACTTGATTTCTTTTATGACCCCAGATACACCGTGAGGCCTTTCTTTAAGAAATAGGAAAATATGACTTGAAATGGATATTTGTAAAGCCGGGGGGGGGGGGTGGCAGATCACACACTTGCTACTTCTACCTCAAGGATAAAAAAATCTCATTTGAGGTCTCGAGAATGAGAGACCCCCCCACCCCCAAGAGCCAAAGGGCAGTTGCCCGATTGACAATGACGATGGTGGGACGTGTACCTCAAACACCCAGACAAGCAAGCAACTCCATGTCACTTTCTCCTTTCAGTGTATGTGTGTGTGTGTGTGTGTGTGTGAGAGAGAGAGAGAGAGAGAGAGAGAGAGAGAGAGAGAGAGAGAGAGAGAGAGAGAGCATATGCAGGCTCCCCTGGAGGCCAGAAGAGAATGTTAGGGCCTCTTGGAGCTGGAGTTACAGGCATTTGTGAGATGTCTGAAATGGATGCAGGCAACCTGAAATCATCCCGATAGAACAGCAAGCGCTCTTAACCCCTGAACTGTCTCTCCAGCCCCCGCTGTTATTTGAAATACAGTCTTTGCTGTAATAGCCTTTGTGAGAGATGATTTCGTCCAATTTGAGTCTAATGTGGGCATTCAGAGTTAAGGACGGGCTGAGACGATTGGAATGCAACTTAGAAGCTTTCAGTTTCGAGTATTGGTTACTTTCTCTGTTGCTGAGACAAAGTACCCAATAAAAGCAACATCAGGAAGGGAAGCTGTTCTGTTTCACAGTTTGAAAGCAGAGATCAGCATGTCGGGGAGGGCCCAGTGTCAGGGCCACAAGGCCAGCGGCTTGCACCTGTGGTCAGAAGGAAGAGAGGGATGACAGCCGACGTTCACTCCCCACCCCCCCACCCCCGTCTTTCTTTGTCATCAGTACTGGTACCCCAGTCTGTGCCTTCCCTCTTAGGGTAAAACCCCTCTGGGAACATCCTCACAGACAAGCTCAGATGTGTCTCTCAGCAGACTTTAGGTCCCATCAAGTAGACATGACCAGTTTATCACCAGGATGGTTTTCCTACCATGAGCTGAGGAGAGCCTGCATGTACAGCTAGATGTTTAGACATTTCAGGCTCTCTCTGTAGCCCAGGCTTCCCTCAAATGCACCATGAAGCTCTCGCCTCGGCCTTCTGAGCTCTAGAATTACAGTGTGAGCTGCCGTGGCTGGCTTAGATGCCTTTGAAAGAATGAAGTTTGCTGTGCTGAAGTCTTTGGGCTGCCTCCTGAGAGAAGACAAGCTAGACTTAAACTTTACATAGCCAGGCAGACTATGTCTCGGGAGGAAGCCGGCCATTTGAAAATCCTTCACTTCCTGTGAAATGTGGAGGTAGGAACTGTGCACTGTGTTCTGACGGCCACTCTGGTATGGAGATGTGTCCCCAGGTGGGAGCTTTCTAGTCAAAGGTGACTCGGAGGACAGACACGCCACCCTGGTGAGAAGATGCTGTCAGAGGCCAATGAGGCCCCCTGTTCTTCCATTCCGTGTCTCACGTTGTATAGAAGCCCCTGTCTTTCAGAGTGACATTTATGTGTTTTATGCCTTCCAGGATTTACAGTATTGCAGGACTGACACATCCTGAGGGCTAGGACTCTGTCTTCATATCTTGTATGCATCAAGGGCCTTGGATTTCAACTTAGGTTGAAGGAGAGCTGATGAGAAAGTATTGCTATGTACCAAGAACCCTGGTAACGGGCTGCTGTGCAGGGAACCTTCCACAGAGGTCTGAGAAGTTAATGACAGCCGCAGCGGGTGTCCCTCCTGGCCACACTGTCCTCCCGAGAGTCATTTTGCCACACAAAGGATCTCCCTTCTTGTGGCTTACTGTCCCCACCGCATGCTGGGCTGTCATTCTAAACCTCCCTCTTTTGTCTTCTGAGCTGTTCATCCCTGGCCAGAAATTGCTATGCTGGTTCACATTCTGGTTCCCCACACACCCCGGGTGCCAACAGCTCCAGCCTCTGCTCTGAGAGGTGATAATTGTTCATGAGCTGTCCAACAAAGCAAAGAGAATGGAGCGCGAGACTGGGATGGAGGTGAAGGCGCCATTGAGTCCCCGATTTCGGGTTCCCTGAGGACAGGACTCAATCTGATTGATTCGTCTTTGTGGGAAACTGAAACTGGCATTTTCACCTGGGAAAGTGAAAAACCTCGAACCCACTTGCTCTATTCACCCAGACATCATAGACGTGGTGTGTGACCTCCTTAGCCCCCCACCCCAAACGTACACCGCCGTGCCCACAACATGATCTGGTAGAATCAAGGCCAACATTGTTGACAACATGAAAGAGCATGTCCCCTCTGACATTTTCTCTCCAAACCTGTAAGACCAGTCAGGTGTGGTGAAAACATCAGGCAAGCCTGACCCGAGGGATAGCACATAAAAGGCCAGGCCGTACTATCTTAGTGTTTTCAAGGTCATGGTCATGATTCACCCATGAAGTGCCCACACCTTCAATTCCCCGAAGAGACTCGTGTGCTGAAGGCTTGGTCCCTTAGATGGTAGCTCCAATCCCTGAGCCCTGACCTGGGCAGCAGATGAACCCTTGATTGGCTATTAACACGATGGCTTTCCTGAGATACAGCAGAGAGTAGGAACAGGGTCTGGTTGAAGGACTCGGGGTCACACCAAGGACATGTCCTAGAAAGGTATACTTTGACCCCTGCCTTTTTCACATCTGTCAAATAAAGGAATTCTTGGGGAAAAAAAAGTGTCACTGACTAGACATGTCTAAGAAGACATTATTCCTAAGTAGAATATGGTGTCCTGGATGAGACATTAGAAGAAAACCCCAGAGAAAGGCAGATAAGCTGTCGTGTGTAGTTGGTGGGAATGGACCAGCCTTCCCCAGTCTGTGACAGATTCAGTCCACAGAAACAAGTGTCATCAGTGAAGGAAACTGGACGAGAGGTTTCTGGGAGTTCTGCACTGGATCAGCAACTGATTTTGTAAATATAAGACGAATTTAAGATAATTTGCTAAACAAATAAACCCTCAAGGATGGGGAGATAGTCCTGCCATCCCTGTAAGCACCAGAATCCCAGTTCAATCTCCCAACAGGTAAATAAAATAGGATAAAAAATTTTTAAAAACTGAGCATGGTGTGTTTATAATCCAGCACTGAGGAGGCAGAGACAGGTGGATCCCTGGGGCTTCTGGGCCAGCTAGCCAAACATGTGGTAGGATCCAACGAGAAACTCCATCTCAAAAGGAAAAGTTGTCTATCACCCAAGGAACAAGCTCACCAAGGTGGTCCTCTGGTCCCCACCTACATGTTCACATCCATGCTTACATGCACCAGCACATACATACAAAGGAATCTATTGGTCAAAGGAAGGGGCTCCATTTCATCCTAACTGGAGGATTAGTAGGCCCGCCAGAGGCGTTCAAACCATTGTCTTCTAACCCGATTATTGAGTTCCTCAGACCCTGCTAAGATGCTTCTGTTCAACCCCGGGGCTCCCAAGAGTTACCTCATGGAAGAAGAGCTTGAGGAGGTCATTCCTCTGCTCAGAACCCAAACTGCTCTGAGGCAGAAGAGAGTTGGAGAGAAACATCATGATGTTGTTCTGAGGGACGCTTCATTGCCATCTAGACACCCATATCAGTCCTGGCTGCCTGAGCCAGTTGGAAAAAAAAAAAACGGTAGGATTCAGTGGGGTCTGGGTGGCAGGCAGTCATCTGGAGTAACCTCTCACTCCGTAAAGACACCAAGTCTTCTGCTCCTCCAAGAAGTCAAAGGCCCACAGCTGCT
Organism: Mesocricetus auratus; assembly: GCF_017639785.1. Taxonomy (NCBI): domain Eukaryota; kingdom Metazoa; phylum Chordata; class Mammalia; order Rodentia; family Cricetidae; genus Mesocricetus; species Mesocricetus auratus. Next base: position 21,080,906 of record NW_024429209.1, on the reverse strand, counting down.
TCCAATCAGGGAAGCCCAGTCTCCACCAGAGCCTGGAGTTCTCACACATTCCCCTTGCTGGGCCTTCAAAGCACAGCTCCCTTGCCCCAATGCAAGGAAAAACACACATGTCCTTCCGAGATCCAAGCTGCTCTCCTCGCACCTCCTCCCCTCACGAAAATGCCTATGTCCCCAAGTCCCCAGATGCCCCTAGCCTCACCCACAAGGACGCCTCAGAGGGTGCCCTCTGTCCTGGCTCTTGTATCTACCCACTGAAGCCTAATGGTTACCCCTCACTCAATCATTTTCCTTCTGTCCACGGTAAGAAAATGGTCATCCCTTCCTCCACGCACTGGCTGGCTCCTGACCCTAAGCTTTTGATAGAAGCTGGCCCCCTTCCTCCTCTAGCCCCCGGCTTCATCCGAGTCCCAGTGAATGATGGCGTCGAGAACGGGAATATGAGACCAGCAGGTATGTCTAGGATTTGCCACCAGAAGAGGGGAGACCCACCGTGCTCTTCAACAAAAGGCTGAACCCCGCCCCCCGACATACATCTCCAAAGTGTCCCGGGTTATTGTGTGGCTTCAGGTCACTGTCTGCTGTGTGAGGTGAGCACAGGCTCCTGTCTCTTCTGCTCTGGGATTGGCCCTCGTTGGACAATGGTGGAGTCTGGGAGAATTTGACACACGGCTCCCCACTCTCCTTCTGTGTGCGGCTCCGACATCTTAGAGTTTCTACACATGTCTGGCTGTGGAGGGAGGACTCGTGACATGGGCTCATCAACTCATCCACTGTGAGGGTGCAGACTTTCCCACCACCGTGTGTACCGCTGTCTAATGCTGCCGTTAGGAGCGACTCTGCTGCTGCTACGGCCCAGGACACAGTCTCGGGAAAGCATCTCAAGCACAGACATGCGCATTGACAAACGTGTCCCACGGAAGGGAACATGCGCAACCATATCACGCTGAGGGTGTGTGGTTCACCCTCAAGGGCTCCAATGCCACACCCCACCAGCAAGTGGCTACTCCCCAATGGGATCCTGTGGCTGTTCCTGTGAAACCAGGGCAAAGGCTCACATTTGGTGTGCCGCGTGGAGTGACGCCGCTGAATGCCTGGACTTTGAGTGTCTTTGTCTCTGGGAAGCAATGACATATGCACTCATTTTACAGACAAGGACACCAAAGTTTGGGATATTGGAGTCACTGCCCCAATCCCTTCAGTGTTGAGGAAATATAGATTCGACTGGGTTTATCCTGACTCCTAGGCCTGCTTCTGTCCTCTCCAAACTTGTCTACCAGTACCTGTGTGCTTAGCACTGGGTGCTTTGTCAGAGCCCGCTGGACCTTCAAGAGGTCTGCTGCTACCACTACCGCCGTGGCTGGATTTGAAGTTCTCTTTATCTGGGTTGAATTATCATGAGATCGGGCCATGTAGATGCTGTTTGTGCTGTAGTGGGGGAAGTGATGATTATTTTCCTTTATTCGTTTATTTTCCTTTGCTATCAACTTCAGCTACCAAATCCTCTTTTGTAGAACCTCCCCGATCTTTCCAAAATTACACAGGATGAGGAGGATTTGCTGTTTCCTCGGAAAGCCAGCCCTGAAGGGCTGTGTTCCAGGGTCTCAAGACAGATGGGTGGAGGCAGAAGCCTTTTTGACCCTTGCTCTGCTTTTCCCACGGCTTCTGGCTTGGCAAGGATCACCCATGGCTCCAATGCCATGGTCCACACACCTCTGTAAGGGTTTCCCAAAATGGATGCATTAAAATCCATCTGTGTTGGTCACCTCTCTCATTTGGCGTGGAAAGCACCTGACAAAGGCAACCCAAGGAAGGAAGGAAGGAAGGAAGGAAGGAAGGAAGGAAGGAAGGAAAAAAGGGAAGGAGGGAGGAAGGGGGTTGCTTTGGCTCGTAGTTTGAGGGGAAGGCAGGATGGCAGAACAGTGAGTTGGCTGGCCACAGTGCACCCACAGCCAGGGAGCTCCTTCTCCCTCCCGCCCAGAAGCCAACCTGTGTGCCACTACGTGGAGCATTTTAGCACCTGGTACACCAATCTGAGAGTGGAAGTTCCAATTCTCAGAAATCTGTGGACACAAGAGTGTTGGTTTGACAATCCACCTAGAAACCCAGCCAGGGACAACAGAGACGGGTCTCCCCAGAGCAAACCGGTGAGCAAGACTAGCCGTGTCTGTGACCTCTGTGTCTGGCTGGAAGGCCCTGCTTTGACGAATAAATGCAGGAGAGCCATGAAGACGTGTCTCAGCTAGGGTCACTGTTGACGCGACGGAACACCATGACCAAAGAGCAAGGTAGGGGGGAACATGCTTAGCTGGCTCACACTTCCACGTTGCTGTTCATCGCTGAAGGAAGTCAGGACGGGAAGTCACACAGGAGCTGATGGAGAGGCTAGGGAGGGGTGCTGCTTAACTGGTCTGCATCCCCTGGCTTGCTCCGTCCACCTTCTTATAGAACCCAGGACCTCCAGCCCAAGGATGGCGCCACCCACCATGGGCTTGGACAATGATACCCCACTGATCACTATGTGAGAAAGCGTCTTACAGCTTAATCTCAAGGAGGCGTTTCCTCAACTGAGGCTCCTCCCTCCCTGGTGACCCTAGCTTGTGTCAGACTGCCACACAAAACCAGTCGGTGCAAGATAATTCCAAACCTCAACCTCGGGCTTCATAAGCTCGCACACAGAAACGCACATGCACCCACTGCACACGTGGGTCCGCACATGTGCAAACACGTGTGTGCACACCAAACGTAAATGCACTTGAAAAATGGGAAAAGGAAAAGGGGGCGCTGTGACAACGATGACAGGCAGAAAAGTGTCTGTTTCTGAGTCATGGACTGAGAGGGGCGTGAGGGAGCCTTCCAGAAGCTGGGGGACTGTTGTCTCTTGACCTGAGTGGCGCTGTCCCTGTAGACAGGCAAAGTCCAACGTGGGATCTGCCTGCATCTGTGTCTGCGTACTCACAGCAGCAGCAGAAGCAAAAGACCAGTGCATGTGTTTGTGTGGTGACAGCCCCAGCCAAGGGCAGCCCCATTAGCAAGGAAGAGTATTTCTAGGATTACTCCCCAAAGTTGGACCCATATCTCTGCAGTCTCCAAAGCCAGTTCTCATTTAAAGGGGGGAGGGGCAGTTTGAATAAGTTTGGAAATGCAATAAAAAAGTTGCGTGTTAAATATTAATGGCATTTTCCCAGCAGGTGCTACTGATTGAGTCTGGAGTGTTTACTCGTGTTTTGGGGCATGGTGGTAATGGTGCTTTCTTCTGGGTTTCACCCAGGGCAAAAACTCTATTCCACATAGCTACCAAAGCTAAATCCGTGGAGTGTGTGACAGGGCCTCCTAAATTGCAGAACATTATGCAAATGGAGAGAGATATTATCTTCATCCCGTGTGTGAAGGTCTCTGGTGGGACGGATAGTGTCATATGTGACAAAGATCTACGCTCTTTTCCTGGGCTGAGTTAATAATTCGCTTATGCTAATAAAACAAAGAGATGCAGTTGCCGGTGTTTCAAAAACAATCTCATTTCTTCTATGAATTCTAATGTGACCTTTCTCCCTCTCTTCTCTTTTTCTTTTTGGTTGGCAAATGAAAACATGTGAGGTGCAGAGGCTGCGAAGTACTTTGAGCCTGAAGACTAAATAAATAAATAAATGGTCCCTGGGTGGGGGAGGGAAGAAGGGGAAGGGACGAAGGAGGGGGAGGGGGGAAAGAGGGGGAGGGAGGGAGTGTGGTGATATCTTGCTTGTACAAATAAAGTCTGTCTGAAGACCAGAGAATGGAGCTTGCCACTAGCTAACCACAGAGGTCTTCAGACAAACTGTATTTGTACAAGCAAGGTATCACCATAAGGGAGGGACTCTTTTTTTGGGGGGCTTCCAAAGGTACCCCTAGTTGCGAGTCATTTTGATAGACTACCCACCATTTCTGTCAAATGAAGCAAGAGAGGGACGCCTGTGCCTTGCTGGAAAGATCATTTGTGTTCATCTTACGCTGCGTCTGCTTCTCTTGCTGGCTGTAAGCACATCTGGGGTCAGTCCTCCACAATGAAACCGAGGAAGAAGCTGTCTAGTGGCCACGGGGTTCTGAGGCTTTCAAGATAGGCAGATGGGTGTACTTATCCATTGAGAGTGACTTTCAGTCCTTGGGAATGCTCTCGAGTGGGGATTCAGGTCATTAAAAAAATGCTCACATACTTAATGAGTCTCAATTCCAAAGTACTATAGCGGTGACTTCGGTGGGCCACGAAGGTGCTCTTGGAGGTCAGGTAAGGGATATCTCCATCTCCATAGCAGAAAGATGTCACAATGCCTCATGGCTGTCTCAAACCTCCCTTTAATTTCCAGCATTGTGCATGAATGGTAGAGGTAGAAACTCAGATCCTGGATGCCAAAGGCTGGGTCCACAGGCTAGCTCAGCTGCGCCTCCTCAAGCAACAACACAGAGTTCTTAAATGGGTCATGTGGGGTTCCCCACCCCACCCCACTTCAGGAAGTGGGGTCACCACTTGTCCAGAGATGGTAAGAAGTAACCAGCATTTAATCTATACACAGAGGCAACAGAGAGTGGGAAATCGCAACAGACGTTGACAGAAGTATAGTGGCTGGGGAAACGGCTCAGTGGTTAAGAGCGTGGGCTGCTCTTTCCGAGGACCTAGGTTCAATTCCCAGCACCCACATGGTAGCCACAACTACCTGTAACTCCAGTTCCGGTGGACTAGACGCCCTCTTGTGACTTCCTCACACACACGATGCACAGGCGTGCATGTAAAACACTCACATACATAAAATAAAAAGTGAGCAGATCTAAAAAGAGAGAAATAAATAAAGATATGCGCAAAACATAGTGGGCAGCGCCCATCTTTTCATGTTTTGAAAACTGTTTTCTATTTTAAAACATGTGGTGGATTTCGTATTGTTAGCTCAAAGTGGATTAGCAAATGAGAGTTTACATGTTCCCCTTCTAATGTATGACCTAATAGGTGGCTGTTCCATAACAGAGATCTTCATTAATGATCTTTGGTTGACCTACAAAATACAATATAGATTTTTTTCTTTTTGGCTGATGCTCCTTGGGGTTTTTGGTTTGTTTATTAGGTCAAGAACCACACAACCTGTTTCCATAGGGTTGTCGTCACCTTGATAGGTGTTTCTTATAGTCCCCTTTTCACTGGAGGAGAAACTGAGACATGGAGGGGACCCAGAACCAGCCCAAGTCCAGAGTGGGCCTGTGGTGCTGGACAGCAAACCCAGTGGAGGTGTGTTGAGTTTCGGGTTAGATCTTAGAGGGAGGTCCTCTTTTCTCTGAAAGCGAAAGTCTTTCCTGATAAAGAAAGCCAGCATCCATCCCGAGAATTAACTCCATCACGGAAGTCTGTGTGAGCGTAGGAGAAGTTTCCGGTGACATTTGACCCTGAAGATTAATTAGGAAACCACTCTCCAGTGCTACACTTATCTCGACATTTAGAAGACTCCTTCCTGAATGTCATCCAAAGCCAGACACAATCTACCTTGTGCCCCCGTGATTTCCAGGGAGGAAAATGCCTGAGAGTAACCCAAGGTGCTTGTGTTTAAGGCAGATGTGAAATCTGTGCAGGCCAGGCAGGGCTCCTAAAGGGTGTGTAGGGAGGAAGGGAGAATGCCACATGCTTCCAGGGAGTGCCAGCAAACTGGAGCCCTCACAATGTGAGCTCCACGTGCCCCGGGGCAGCCCCCTTGTTCTCTAATTGCACCTTTTGCAAGGCCAATGGTTCTGCTCACACCATCTGCATGTGGCCGAGTCTGGGGCTGTAGGCTTCCTCTCGGGTACACCAGATAGCCATTTGAAATTCATGCGTCTGTAATGGGAGGCTATGATTCCACTTGCTGTGCAGAAACCAATAAGGAGAGCCCACCGCGGCGATTAATAATGCAGCTCCCACCTCCTCCCTTGGTTTGGGGTAGCAGTCAATTCAATTTCCACCTTTAGGCTCCCTGCTGCTCCAAAGCGTATCATTGTATTCAATCCGTCTGTAATTTCCAAAGTACTGATTACTAAGTCAGACTATAATCTGTAGTGTACCCTCGCCCCGCGCACTGCATCTTCCTGTTGGCTCCCCCCCCCGTGAAAGACGATGAAACCCACACAGTGAGGTTCTGATGGTTCAGGATTCTCACCTCCGCCCTGTCTACCGGTCTGTCCTGGACGAGGGCTGCAGCAGCCTCTGGCTCTGATAATGCACTGTGGCAGGTGGGTCCCGCTGGGGTAGACCTCAGTCTCAATTTCATTGCCCCCTTGAGAGAGCTGAGTTTCCTCAGCAAGGGCTTGCTGACGGTTTATAAGGCCCGATGGGGGAGCATCTGGCTTTGGGTTAGCTGCACTATCCCAGGCAGGGACCTGGAGGCTGGGACAATAAGTCCATCCCATCTTTGCTACACAAGCTTCCTGCTGCCTGTGAGCCACCGATGGTTTAAGATGCTGAACAACCTGGACTCCAGCAGTTTCCCTTAGTTAGACTTGGTGTGTATCTTCTGCTGTCGGTCTCCTAGCCCACACACATCGTGTGTGTGTGCGTGCATGTGCACGTGCGTGCATACATGTGTGTACTTGTCCATTTGTGTGCATACATGTGTGTGCACATGCGTGCATATGTGTACATGTGCATGTGTGTGCATACATGTGTGTGCATGTATACATGTGTGCGCACATGTGCATGTGTGTGCACATGCGTGCACATGCGCATGTGTGTGTGGGTGGGTCATAGGACAACTGGTGAGCATCCAGTCTCTTCTTCTCTCACCACTTATGTCTCAGGTGCAAACTCAGGTTGTGAGTCTTGGCAGCAGGCCTCTTGCCTCCCCCGCTGAGCTGTCTCACCTGCCCAAAGCCAGCACATTCTGAAGAGCTTTCCCCTGTGAGCCCCTTGGTGGATGTGGACCATTGCTGATAAACACCAAATAAAAGACGAGCCAGAGACACTGACCTATGAATTGGATTTTAATCGGATGATCACAGGGAAGAGTTCAGGTACTAACTGAGAAGAAGCTTTTCAAAACCGGAGTCCACGCTAAACAAAGTGTGAGCTGAACAAAGTAAAACAGGCCAGAGAGGGCGCGGGTGAACTCCAAGCAGGACCACGGATGCCGCTTCCCCCAACCGCAGAACGCTCTCCTGCATTCTCTGAAGAAAGATCGTGAGAGCTGCAGAGGGCGTAGAGAGTCAGTTACAGGTCTACACTTCTAGAATGTTCTTAGATTTCAGCTCCCTTAAATTCTGTTCCTAAGTCCCCCAGAGACATCCCTCACATTACCAGTCCCGTGAGACATAACCGTTGATGATCACACATTTGGAATCTTCTAGATGTCAGAGGAGCTCTCCTCGTCTGTTCATACTGACAAAGGCAGAAACTTCAAGGCCACACAAGCCATCTACGCCTTGGTTAGGAGGTTTGTGGACTGAGGTTTTCAAATTTTGTGGCTGAGCAACCCTTTTGGAGTTTCATTTCATCATCTAGATTGTTCCATTTAGATGCACCCTTATGGAAATTCCACAGGTCAGGACAAGTGAGAGAGCAAGACAAAACCTTTCCCAAGGAGGTCTGCAGGGGACTTCACTCAGCTCATCCAGTGACGTTGAACGAAGGTGTTTACAGCTCAGCTGCATTCAGTCCCGGGACAATATGATCCCGCTAGGTTAATGTCCATTTCCATTCAAACCAGGACTGGAACCTGCCCCAGTAGAATAACTGTCAAACGTGTGTACAGCCCTGGCGGCACTCGCAACAACAGTCAATTTGAAGTCATGTCTAGCTTTCCCATTTCACGGAAACCTTTGTTGCAGGTCCACCAAACAGGGCATAAAGTCTTGGTCACAATGTTTAGGGTAAAACTGTCTCGACTCTGTCCTCGGCGTCCTTCGGAACTGACCCTCATCCCCACAGATCCACCTCCAGCCTCTCCACGGCGCGCTACACTCAGACCGTGTTGCTCCCTCAGTTCATCCAACTCCAAGCTCTCTCCACCCGGAGAAACCATTCCCTTCACCTTAATTCCTTTGCCAGTGTCAGGCCTGAAGGGCTTCTTAGTCTGTGGGTGACTCCAGTGGTCTCCTCTGCTCTCCTGTGGAAATGATTTCCTCCAGAATTCATCATATTCTGTAAATAAATCGAGTGTGACATTCCTCTCAATGATGTCTCTGTGAGACTATGCCTGGGTGACAGGTGGCAGGTCCACGGCAGGTGTCAGCTGGATATCTAGAAGCAGGGAGGACGAGGGGAGGAAAGCAGGGATGAGGGAAGAGGTGAGGGAAGGACAGGAAGGGGGACTGGGGTGACCCTCAGTGGAAACGCATTTCGGTGGGACACACATGCTGTGAGATGCCACCTAGGTCTCTCTTAGCAATGGACCACAGTCCTAGCTGCTGGAAAGGTTGCCTGCAGCCTGCCTTCAGACTCTGGCTTCTTCAAATACATAAGGATGCCTCCCCAGGGTTACGGATCCTTCTAGGTGGTCCCAGAAGCCCACACCCTGTGAGTGACAGATACAAAGGACTAGAGTTCAAGCTTAGCCATCTTAAAGAGCCATTTAGGCTCTGGAGCAACCTTCGTTGGCCAAAACTATTGTTGTCTATGCCAGCATCTCACTCTGCCCATCCGGCTTCCCCAACCTCCTCTGCTAAGGTGTGGGTACCAATGAGCTCCCCAATAAGACTCACATATGTGCTGACTTGACCTTTATCCCTGGGAACTTGACTGGAAATGCTCGTTAATCCTAATAAGTAGCCCAGGGTGCTTTCTTCACATATGGATGATCCTGAAGACCTAGGGTAAATCAGCCTGTCACACACACACACACACACACACACACACACACACACACAAAGACCACAACACTCAGGTTGCACGTGGGAAAACAGCATGTATGGTTCCCAGCTGCACTCCTAGGTAAAAATCAATGCTTTTGAAAGAAAAAAAAATGAGAAGAAATGGCCTTCCTGGGACCACTTTTGGAATCAGTAAATGAGATATCTAGAAATTTCTTTCTCATGGTTGGGAGCAATTTTAAGAGTAGAAAAAGTCACAAAAAGTATAGTCTAGTGCCTGGCAACATACTAAATAACCAATCAATGTTTGTTGAAACAATGGAGGCTTTTCGTGTTCTCTTTCCTCCCTTAAAAAATGTAAAGCCAGAAAAACATAATAAGATGAACCTATTCAGTCCTGTGTGGTTATTTTCTCCAAATCACTTGTTTTTCCGCACAACAGGGATAATACCTGAGATGTGGTTTTTTTCTTTCCATTATTTTCTTTGTGCAGGAGGTTTTTAAATTAATTTGTGCTCTTTCAGCATCAGGTTGCCTCATAATTGAGGATGTAAAGTGTCTTGTCTTCCAAAGACTTCCTATTGCTCACATCTTCTCCCTTTGTCTGCTCTTCCGATCTCTGACACAGAGCCCAAGGAACGGCAATTGAAGCACGTAAATTATGAGACTGCATGGGAACCGTGGGCAGCTTCTTGAGTCTAAATGTCTTCAGAGAACTTTCATTTTTTTTTTTTTTTGCAGAAGCAAACACAATGGAACCCTGATGAAGTGGAACATTCGGGGGCAGAGGAGAGCTGAGATGATTTAATTTTCTGGGTAATTTCCAGTTAACCAGAAACCCATCGGTGTTTTCAAATCCTGAAGCAGGACATCTCTTTTTAAAATGTGTCATTCTTTCCACTCCTCACAGGGATGGCAGGACACCGTGGAAAATCTGAGAGTGTGAAGGTGGAGACCCTTTGCAGAAATGGCAGACACAGGGCTGGTGCTCTGGTGTCGGCGACATCTTTGCTTTCATACTCAGGGCACAGTTTCCCCTAAAAGAAACAAGGTGCCAACCAAAGACATGGGTCATCACAGCTAAACCCAAAGAACCCACAAGCTCTCAGAACCGGAAATGTACCAGTGTGCACTTCACTGAGAAGATCTGTAGCGCGAGATGCGCTGTGTCTCTTAAGGACACTTGGCCCTCTATCCAAAGCCGTGTCAGGCACGTCTACTTGGTGCTTGATGGTCACCACTAATTGTCAACCTAAGAGGGTCTAGAATCACCTAGGACACACACCTCTGGGTGTGTATCTGAGGGAGTTTCTAGGTTAGGTGAGTGGAGCTGAGAGGGGGCCCATCCTGAATCCGAACTGCACCATCCCGGCAAGCTGGAGAGAAGAGCCCTGAGCTGAATAAAAAAGAGAAAGGCAGTTGCACATTGGTGTTCATCTTTCTCTGCTTCTACGCTGCAGATACAATGTGACAAAGTGCCCCAGAATCCTGCTGCCTTGACTGTTCCACAACAATGGACCACGCATACCTTCAAATGGTGAGTCCAAATACACCCTCCCTTAAGTTGCCTTTGCCAGAAATGGGACAGCAGCTGATGAACAGTTGTTGACTGTGTCCAGTGACAGGAAAGCAACAAACAGCCCTTGAGTTGCCTTCCTTCCTCCCGAGTCTTTTTCCTCCAGGAAAAATGGAAAAATAGGGAGTCGGCAAATGGATAAGGAACCCGGACACTCCAGAGTGTATGGAGCAAGCTGTTGGGTGGCATTTGGGAGGCTGCGAGCTTGAGTCCTTTCCACCAAGACATCTTTGTCCATCACTATGGGTGCTGCTGTCTGGAGTCTTCTTTGTTATGGGACCATCTTCTTTGTGAACTGTAGGATGCCAAGCAAAATCTGCCACCTCTACCTACACTGCTGAAGTCCCTCCATGCTCAAGTAACATGAACCATCTCCAGACATTGCCCAGTACCCTCTGGGTGATGCGGCGTTTTCCCCCTTGACTAGTATAACCCTCAAGGGTGATAGCAGCTCTCCCTGGGGAAGAGAACTAGAAAGGACCACACCGGGTACCACGCCCTTGGAGCTTTACTCAAGAAGTGAGACTTAGTGTGGTGCTGCTGAGGGCATCGCAAGCCACCAGAGGCCTGCAGGCCGGGTACCTGGGAATCAGAATGCAGACCCCAAGTAACCCTGCGTCACCACGCAGGGGCTCCACGAGACCACTGGGACAAACTGAAGCTTCCAGAAAGACCATTAAAACTCTAGATACCAGATGTCATTTGTGACCCTCTCAGTCCCTCTTGGGGATAGCTGAGGATGCTGGCATGAAGCCAAAGGGAAGTGGGTCTGAATGCTTGGAGCCATACCTCATTCTTGGCTGGGAAAAAAAGTGTGTATTTGTATTGAGTAGCTTAATTAGGCTAAAGACACACCCATACGCCACTCGTTCTCATACATCTTTTTCATTTTCAAATCCTCACACCTGCTGTGGACACAGACACTTGATACCTACTGGTTAGAAAAACAAGAAGATAAAGTTACTTAAAATGGAGCCGAGAAGTTATACCCTGTTGCACACAATGTATACACTGAGGTCAAAGGTAAGGCTGTGTATGTCTGTCTCTCTCTGGAGGTAATATGAGAATGGTCCTCTTTAGGGATCACTCACTCACACGTGGGCTCAGAATAAAAACCTACCAACTCCTGAGCTGAGATAGGCTTTAACTAACCCCTCCCCCCACACACACACATGCTCCCTGATGAAGGACATTAAATTTGCCTCTGGCGGAGATTGAGGGAAACTGAAAACAGGTCTGCCACAGCGGGAGAAAAAGGATCCAGAAGCCACAGAGTGAGTTTGTCTGCAGTCCCAGCCCGATTATCACCAAGCCATCACCAAGCAGGAGACTCAGAAGTTGCTCACTTGTTACTGTGTCCAAATCCATTTGCTTCACACTTAGAAGCAGAGGAAGGGCGGAGACAGGCTGTCTGTGCTATCACCTGAATGCTGTGTGTGCGTGAACACCCAGTTACATTGTCCTTAGTAAGAAGTCCCTTCACATTCACCAAACAAACAACTAGAACTCTCTACCAAAACAATTTTTTCTTTAAATTAGAAACAAGCTTGCTTCACATATCAATCCCAGCACCCTCCCCTCTTCCCTCACCCTCACCAACCCTCATCCCATCCTCCCTCTGCTCCCTCAAGGAGAGTGAGGCACTCCATGGGGGATCTCCAAAGTCTGTCATATCAACCAGGGCAGGGCCTAGGCCCTCCCCCACCATGTATCCAGGCTGACAGATCATCCCTCCAAGTGGAATGGGCTCCCAAAGTCCATTCATATGTCAGGGATAAATACTGATCTACTACCCAAGGCTCCATAGATTTCCAAGACCTCCTCACTGACACTCATGTTCAGGAGGTCTGGATCAGTCCCATGCTGGCCTCTCAGCCATCAGTCTGGGGTCCATAAGCTTCTCCTTATTTAGGTCAGCTGTCTCTGTGGGTTTCACCAGCCCAGTCTTGACCCCTTGGCTCATCATTCCTCCCTCTTGGCAACTGGGTTCCAGGAGTTCAATTCAGTGTTTAGCTGTGGGTGTCTGCCTCTGCTTCCATCAGCCACTGGATGAAGGCTCTAGGATGGCATATAAGGTAGTTGTCAATCTCATTATCGGGGAAGGGCATTTAAGGTAGCCTCTCCACTATTGCTTAGATTGCCAGTTGGTGTCATCCTTGTAGATCTCTGGAAACCTCACTAGAGTCAGCTCTCTCCTCAAACCTATGATGGCTCCCTCTCTTATGGTGCCTCTCATCCTGCTCTCCTCTATTCTTCTCCCGACTCAACCTTCCTGCTCCCCCATGTCCTCCTCTCCTCTCCTCTTCTCCCCCATCTTTCTCCCAGATCCCACTCCTCTCCCCCATGCTACCAATCCCCTTCTCTGGAGTACCATGTATGTCTCTGTTAGGGTCCTCCCTGTTTCCCAGACTCTCTGGCAGTAGGATTTTTTTTTCAAGCAACAAGAGTATATATGATATCCTTTGAGATTACTAACATCTTATCATTCTGGTTTGGAATAGTAGTTATCCAGCTGTAAGTTTTTATTTATTTACTTATTTATTTGTATTATTTACTTACTTTGCTTACTGTCTTTCCCCCCTTTTATTGAAAATAGGTTTTTTTCTCTCATAATATCTCTTGATTATGGTTTCCCTTCCCTCTGTTTCTCCAAGTTCCTTTCCTCCCATCCAGATACATTTTCTATGTCTCATTAGAAAACACACAGCTTTCTAAGGGGTAGTAATAAAATATAGCATAATAAAATATGATAAGATAAAACAAAAACTAACACAACAGATTTAGACAAAACAAACAAAAAGAAAAGAAAAGCCCAAGAGAAGGTACGAGAAACAAGCCTACTCCTTTGCAAACTATGGAGTCTCATAAAAACACTACACCAGAAGCCAATTATACACACAAAGGGCCTGCAGGGGAAAATGAGAGAAGACAAAGATATACATATATATGATAAAAATAATTATTTTAAAAACAAAAGGTAAAACCCTAACATTACATTATGAGACAAGGAACTTCCAAAATGCCAATGCATTCATTTTCTTTTCTTTTCTTTTTTTTTGGCATTCATTTTATGTTAGCATCTATGGCTGGGCATGCAGCCTATGCTTAAGAGTAGTTTGTTTCTAATTGAGACTCCCTGGGAGAAAACTAAATTTTAAGTTGCAAGTGGTTATCATTTAGAGAATATTTCTGGGTTAGGAATGTGGGCATGTGTCCACTTTTGCTTTCAGTTCTAAGACCCTGTCTGGTGCAGACCCACGCAGTCCCTGAGCAGACCCTGTGCAGACCCATGCAGACCCACGCAGGCCCTGAACAGACCCTGTGCAGACCCATGCAGACCCATGCAGACCCATACAGGCCCTGTGCAGACCCATGCAGACCCACGCAGGCCCTGAGCAGACCCACGCAGGCCCTGAGCAGACCCTGTGCAGACCCATGCAGACCCACGCAGGCCCTGAGCAGACCCTGTGCAGACCCATGCAGACCCACGCAGGCCCTGAGCAGACCCTGTGCAGACCCATGCAGACCCATGCAGACCCATACAGGCCCTGTGCAGACCCATGCAGACCCATGCAGACCCACGCAGGCCCTGAGCAGACCCTGTGCAGACCCATGCATCCTGGAGTGGTACCTACGTCAAGTTAGGTACCGGTTGGTTACTTCCACAAGCTTTGTGTCACCTTTGCAGTAACATATCATGCAGACAGGACAACACTACTACAGATCAGAAGGTATACGACTGGCTTGGCGTTTCCCTTTCGATAGTGTGCAGAGCACCTTCCTATACCGAAGACACTGGAGGCGAAGGCTCTGTGTAAGCACCAGGTTCAGGGAGCTGTGCAAGTGTCGTCTTCAAAAATGGGGCCCTACAAGCAGTTTGTGGAAAGCAACTTATAGTCTTGGCAACAGCCTGGATTATTTGGGGATTCCAATGTCACCCCTTGCTACAACAACTCAATTGCATGTAACCCAATCCAGTACTGGAAGCTTCATTTGGCGACAAGATAGAGCCAGTTGGGGCTCCCCAGTTATTTGACCATTTCATTTAGATTTCTTTCACACATGTAATAATTTAGGGATTTTTAAAATTATTCTGGGTTTTTGTTTTTCCATACGAAGCTGAAAATTGTCCTTTCAAGATCTGCGAAGAATTGTGTTAGAATTTTGGTGGGGATTGCGTTGAATCTGTAGACTGTTTTTGTTAGGATGACTATTTTTTCTGTGCTGATCATATTGATCCACAAACCTAGGAGATCCTTCCATCTTCTGATATCATCTTCAATTTCTTTCTTCAGTGTCTTAAAGTCTTTAATCCTACAAGTCTTTTACTTGCTTGGTTTGAGTCACCCCAGGATATTTTATATTGTATGAAGCTGTCTTAGTTGGGTTTATACTGCTGTGATGAAACACTATGATCAAAAATCAAGTTGGAGAGTAGAGCTTTATTGAGTTTACACTTCAGCATTGCTGTTCATCACTGAAGGAAGTCAGGACAGGAACTCAAGCAGGGCGGGATCCTCGAGGCAGTAACTGATGCAGAGGCCATGAAGGGGAGCTGCTTACCAGCTTGCTTTTCCTGGCTTGCTCAGCCTGCTTTCTTATAGAACCCAGGACCAGCAGCCCAGGGATGCCCCACCCACCATGGGCTGAGCCCTCCCACATTGGTCACTAAGTGAGAAAATGTCTGACAGCTGGATCTCAAGGAGGCATTTCCTCAACTGAGGCTCCTTCCTCTCTGATGACTTTGGTTGGGTTAGGTTGACACACAAAACTGACTGGTACAGAGGCTGTTGTGAAAGGCATTGTTTCCCTTATTTCTTTCTCGTCTGTTTGTCATTTGTGTATAGGGGGATGCTGCTGATTTTCATGAGTTAATTTTGTATCCAGCTATTAGGTCGAAAGTGTTTATCAGCTATAGGAGTTCCCCCAGTGGAATTTTTAGAGTTACTTATGCATATTACCACATCATCTACAAATATACATTGACTCTTTCCTTTCCAGTTTGTATCCCCTTTATCTCCCTGGGTTATCTTATTGCTCTAGCTAAGACTTCAAATACTATTATTGAATAAGTATGGAGAGAGTGAACAACCTCGTCTTGTTCCTGATATTAATGGAATTACTTTAAATTTCTTTCCATTTACATTATTGTTGACTTTGGGCTTGCTGTAAACTCTGTAAAGTGTTTTCATTATGTTGAAGTGTGTTGGTTGTATCCCTATTCTCGCCAGGACTTTTATATTGAAGAGGTGTTGAATTTTGTCAAGGGTCTTTTCTACATCTAATGAAATGATCTTGTGGATTTGTCTTTCAGTTGATTTATGTAGTGGACTGTATTTATCAGTTGAACTACCCTTGAACCTCTGGGATAAAGCCTACTTAACCATGATATATTATCTATTTGACGTGTTCTTGAGTTCAGTTTGCAAGTATCTTATTGAGTATTTTTGCATCGATGTTCCTAAGGGAAATTGATCGTAATTCTCTTTCTTTGTTGAGTCTTTATGTGGTTTGGGTTAAAGGGTTACCATGACCTCATAAAATGAATTGGACAATGTTGCCTCTATTTCTGTTTTGTGGTATAATTTGAGGAGTATTGTCATTAACTCTTCTTTGAAAGTCTGGTAGAATTCTGTGCTGAAACCATCTGGCCCTGGGCTTTTTTTTTTCATTTTATTTTTGGTTGATACACTTTTAGTTATTGTTTCTATTCACTGTGGGTTATAGGTCTGTCTAACTTGCTTATGTGTTCTTGATTTAGCTTTATTAAGTGGTATGTATCAAAAATATTTATTTCTTATAAATTTTCCGATTTGGTGGAGTATAGGTTTTTTAAATATGTCCTTATAATTCTCTGGATTTCCTCAGTGTCTGTTGTTATGTCTCCCTTTTTATTTCTAATCTGTTAATTTGGATATTTATTTCTCTGCCTTTTAGTTAATTTGGATAAGAGTTTGTCAATCTTGTCAAATCCTCGGAAGCCAACTCAGTTTCATTGATTCTTTGTAATTATTCTGTTTCTATTTTATTGATTTCAGTTTATTGCTTCTTTCCATATTCTCCTTTTGGATGTTAGGTCTTCTTTATGTTCTAGATCTTTCAGATGTTCTCCTAACTCACTGATATGAGATCTTCCAAGTTGTGTGTGTGTGTGTGTGTGTTTAATGTAGGTGTTTTGTTGTACGGACTTGCATCTTAGAGCCGCCTTCATTGTGTCCCACAAGTATGGTGTGTCGTGCTTTCCTTTTCATTCAATTCTAGGAAGTCTTTAATTTGGTTTTTCCTAAACAGGGCTTCTCTGTGTAACAGCCCTGGTTGTCCTAGAACTTGCTTTGTAGACCAGGCTGGCCTGGAACTCACAGAGATCTGCCTGCCTCTGCCTCCCGAGTTAATGAGTTGTTTGGTTTCCCTGAGTTTAAAGCTTTCTGTTGTTGTTGGTATCCACTTTGAATCCATAGTGGTCGGCTAAGATACAGGGAGGTTATTTCAGTTTTCTTGTACCCACTGAGACTTGCTTTGTGTCCCAGTATATGGTCAGTTTTGGAGAAAGTTCTATGAGTTACTAAGAAGAACGTATATTCTTTTGTGTTAGGGTGAAATGTTCTGTAAATACCTGTTATATCCATTTGGTTTATGACGTTAGCTCCAGCCTTCCTCTATTTTTTGTCTGGATGACAAGAGTGGGGTATTTAAGTCTCCCAATATCAGTGTGTGAAAGCCAATATGTTTTTAAGTGGTGTTCTTGTGTTCCGCACCTTCATGTTTAGGGTGGATTTTTCCTTTGATGAGTATGTAGTGTCCTTCACCATCTCTTTTGGCTAATTTTTGGCTTATTTTTGTCAGATATTAAAATGGCGATACCAACTTGTTTCATAGGTCCATTTGAGTGGTATATCTTTTCCAACCCCTTGACCTGAAGTGATTTCTTTCCTTGGTATTAAGATGTGTTTCTTGAATGTGGAAGAAGAATGGATCCTGTTTTCACATCCATTCTGTCAGTCTGTGTCTTTTTATTGGGGGAATTGAGACCATTGATGTTGAGAGATATCAATGACCAATGATTGCTAATTCCTGCTATTTTGTTTTTATGGTGTGTGTGTGTGTGTGTGTGTGTGTGTGTGTGTGTGTGTGTGTGTGTGTTTCCCCTCTTTTGATTTGCTGGTCTGGGATTATTTATTCATTGTATATTCTTTGATGTGGCTAGCCTCTTTAGGTTGGAATTTTCCTCCTAGCACCTTGTGTAGGACTGTATTTATAGATATCGCTTGAATTTGGTTTTATCATGGAATGTCTTATTTTCTCCTATTGTGAGAGCTTTGTTGGGTGTAGTAGTCTGGGCTCACATCCATGGTCTCTTAGAGTTTATAGAACGTCTGTCCAGGCCCTTCAGACTTTTAGAGTCTCCATTAAGAAGTCAGGTGTTCACCAAAGGATCCAATCAAAAAGTGGGGTTCAGAACTAAATAGAGAATTCTCAGTAGAGGAGTCTACAATGGCTGAGAGGCACTTAAGAAAGTGCTCAACATCCCTAGCCATCTGGGAAATGCAAATCAAAGCAACTCTGAGATACCATCTTACTCCTGTCAGAATGGCTAAAATCAAAAACACCAATGACAGTTTATGCTGGAGAGGATATGGAGAAAGGAGAACACTCCTCCACTGCTGGTGGGAGTGCCTACTTGTACAGCCACTTTGAAAATCAGTATGGAGATTCCTCAGGAAAATGGGAATCAGCCTACCACAAGACCCAGTAATTCCGCTCTTAGGGACATACCCAAAAGGTGCACATTCATACAACAAGAATGTCTGTTCCCACTATGTTCATAGCAGCATTATTTGTAATAGCAGAACCTGGAAGCAACCTAGATGCCCTTCAACTGAAGAGTGGGTAGAGAAAATGTGGTGCATTTATACAATGGAGAACTACTCAGCGGAAAAAAAAACAATGGAATCTTGAAATTCACAGGCAAATGGATGGCACTAGAAGAAACCATCCTGAGTGAGGTAACCAGTCACAAAAGGAGAAACATGGTATGTACTCACTCATATATGGATTTTAGACATGAATCAGGGGAGTGCCAGTATACAATCCCACTGCCAGAGAGTCTGGGAAACAGAAACTTCATCCAGCGACTGATGGAAGCAGAGGCAGACACCCGCAGCTAAACACTGAGCTGAACGCCTGGAATCCAGTGACAGAAAGGGAGAACTGATGACCAAAGGTGTTAATACTGGGCTGGTTTAACCCATAGAAACAGTTGACCTTAACAAGGGGGAGCTCTTAGACCCCAGATTGATGGCTGGGTGGACAACATGGGACTGACCCAGACCTCCTGAATGTGGGTGTCAGTGAGGAGGCCTAGGTAATCTATGGGGCCTTAGGTAATATTTATCCTAGGGGTACAAATAGACTTTGAGTGCCCATCCCACAATGAGGGATGCTCTCTCAGCTTGGACTCTTGTAGGAGGGCCTAGGCCCTGCCCTGGATGAAATGACAGACTCTGGAGATCCATGGAGGTCCTCACCCTCCCTGGGGATCGGAGTGGAGATTGGATGGGGGATTGGTGGGGTGTGAGAGGGAGCTGGGATTGACATGTGAAACAAGGTTGTTTCTAACTTAAATTTTTAAAACAGGAAGAGGAAAAAAAGAGCGTAACTGAGATCATTGTCATGAATTTTATCATAATCATATTAAATAATTTGCATTTCAAAATCTAAGAGGTAACGTACCATGTATTTTGTGGTTTACATCTCACTGAACTGCTTGACACCTTGAATTTTCTTTTTTAGGATCTCATATTCTGAAACATCATGAACTGTACGTTAATAATGCCACAAAGAAGGCTAGCTGTATGATGTGGACATTACCTCTGTAAATAAGAGTGATACATTGCAGCCCATCTTCACTTACAGGACATGAGGTCAGAGGTAGAAACAGTTCTGTCCTTGATTCTACTAAATAAAATTTGGTTGTGATACTCAAAAAAAGAAAACAAACAAACAAACAAAAAGAAGTCAGGAATTGCTCTAATAGGTCTGCCTTTATGTTACTTGGTCTCTCTCCCCTGAAGCTTTCAATATTCTTTCTTTCTATACGTCTAATGTTTTGATTGTTATGTATCAGGGTAACTTCCTTTTTCTGATGCAGTCTATTCAGTGTTCTATATGTCTCATATACCTTACCAGGCATCTTGTTCTTCAAGTCAGGAAAATTTTCTTCTATGATTTTGTTGGGAGCACTTTCTGAGCCTTTCACCTGGGTTTCCTCTCCTTCCTCTATTTCTACAAATTCTTAGATTTGATCTTTTCATCTTGTACCGGGTTTCACACATATTATGCACCAGAATTTCTTAGATTTAATGTCTCCCTCAACCAAGCTATCCATCTCTTCTACATCATCTTCAGATCCTGCGATGTCCCCTTCCATCCCTGGCATTTTACTGGAGAGTCTTTTCTCTGAGGGTCCTGTTTGAGTTCCTCAGTGTTTCATTTCTAGATTTCCCTCAGCTTGGGTTTTCTTTATTGATTCTATTTCCACTTTCATGTCCTGGGATGTTGCATTCATCCCTCCCACCCCTCCCCCCACTGTTTGTCTGTGTCTTCGTAGGTTTCTTTAAGAGGTTTATTCATTTCCTCTTTAATGACCTCTATCCTATTCATAAGGGCGGATTTGGAGCCCTTGCCTTGCCCTTCAAAGGTACTGCATTTCTCGGGGTTTGGGGAGGGTTGCTGGGCTCTAGTGGAGACATCCTAGTAGGAATTCTTCTGGGCTCTTGATAGGTGTGGCGGTGGGGGCAGGAGGGGGGCTGTCCAGGTAAAATGTGTTTCTAGGTATTGGGACAACTAGGAATGGGAATGGGCTGGGAGGGGGACTAAGGGGCCCACAGGAGGGAGGACAGCAAAAGCGTCCCATCAGGACCTGCTTAGTCCCCCTGGGAATTGGGGAGCGAGGCCACAAGAGGTAGCCTGCCAAAGAGCGGGGGTGAGGCTGGGGGATTTGGAGTAGAGCGGGGGGATTTGGAGTAGAGGGGGGATTTGGAGTAGAGCGGGGGGGTTTGGAGTAGAGCTGGGGCGAGGCTGGGGGATTTGGAGTAGAGCTGGGGCGAGGCTGGGGGATTTGGAGTAGAGCGGGGGGGATTTGGAGTAGAGCTGGGGCGAGGCTGGGGGATTTGGAGTAGAGCGGGGGGGCGAGGCTGGGGGATTTGGAGTAGAGGGGGGATTTGGAGTAGAGGGGGGATTTGGAGTAGAGGGGGGATTTGGAGTAGGGGGGATTTGGAGTAGAGGGGGGATTTGGAGTAGAGGGGGGATTTGGAGTAGAGCGGGGGGATTTGGAGTAGAGCGGGGGGATTTGGAGTAGAGCGGGGGGTGAGGCTGGGGGATTTGGAGTAGAGCGGGGGGATTTGGAGTAGAGCGGGGGGTTGGAGTAGAGCGGGGGGATTTGGAGTAGAGCGGGGGGATTTGGAGTAGAGCGGGGGGATTTGGAGTAGAGCGGGGGATTTGGAGTAGAGCGGGGGGATTTGGAGTAGAGCGGGGGGATTTGGAGTAGAGCGGGGGGATTTGGAGTAGAGCGGGGGGATTTGGAGTAGAGCGGGGGATTTGGAGTAGAGCGGGGGGATTTGGAGTAGAGGGGGGGGGGGATTTGGAGTAGAGCGGGGGGGGGATTTGGAGTAGAGCGGGGGGGTGAGGCTGGGGGATTTGGAGTAGAGGGGGATTTGGAGTAGAGGGGGATTTGGAGTAGAGCGGGGGGATTTGGAGTAGAGCGGGGGGATTTGGAGTAGAGCGGGGGGATTTGGAGTAGAGCGGGGGGATTTGGAGTAGAGGGGGGGGGGATTTGGAGTAGAGCGGGGGGGGGGGGTGAAGAGCCCAGGCTGCCCTACCTGCTTTGCCAGCCCTACTTGCTCCTAGGTCAGGCTTGGCTGGTGGCTTCCCAGGGATTGCCTGTGGAGTTGGGGACTGTCACTGCAGGACCAGGACGAGGAGGACTGAAGGGGGAGATCTGCATGGTCCACTGGGGATGGGGGCAGAGAGGGCGGGGAGGTCTGCTACAGAGACGGGGTGAGAGTAGGAGGTTGAATTTGGAGGAGAGAAGGAAGCGGCAAAGAGCCACAGCTGTCCCACCTCACTCCCTGGCCAGGGTGGTCTTCGGGTTCCCAGGGAATATCTTCAGGAGCTTGGGGGCCCGGATAAAGCAATGTGGGTGGAGTTAGGAGGGAGAGATCTGTGAGGTCCATCCGACATGGGGGACCCGGGTGGTGGAGGGAGGCCGCAGCAGGTGATCTGCTGCAGACCTAGGGGACTGGATTTGAAGGGATGGAGGGAGAAGTAGAGGTCCGCAGTTCACCTATTGACCTTTCGTGGGGGAGGGGCATTTAAGGTAGCCTCTCCACGATTGCTCAGACTGTTAGTTAGGGTCATCCTCGTGGATCTCTGGACATTTCCATAGTGGCACATTTCTGTTTAAACCTATAATGGCTCTCTCTATTATGGCATCTCTTTTTTTGCTCGCCTCTATTCTTCCCCGGACTCAATCTTCCTGCTCTCTCATGTCCTCCTCTCCCCTCCTCTTCTCCCCTTCCCTTTCTCCTAACTCCCTCTCCTCTGCCTCCCCCACCCACCCATCCCCACGCTCCCAATTTGCTCAGGAGATCTGCATCAGCTCCTGCCTCCAGGTGCCTGTCCTGTTTGAGCTCCTGTCCTGACTTCCTCCGGTGGCGACCTATGATCTGGAAGTGCAAGTCAGTTAAACCCTTTCCTCCACAACTTGCTTTTTGGTCCTGGTGTTTCACAGCAGTAGACACCCTGACTGTACGGGAACAGTCACTGTTCTATTGTCGTGAAGAGACACCATGACCTTGGCAACCCTTGTAAAGGAAAGCAAGACCGGGGTGGGCGGGAGCTTCCACTTTCAGGGGCTTGGTTTATAATGGGTCATGATGGGAAAATGGCGGCATGCTTGTGGGGTGCTTGGGAATTAGCTAAGAGCTGCATCCAGACAGAGACAGAGAGAGAGAGAGAGAGAGAGAGAGACAGAGAGAGACAGAGAGAGAGAGACAGAGAGACAGAGAGAGACAGAGAGAGACAGAAACAGAGAGAGACAGAGAGAGACAGAGAGAGACAGAGAGACAGAAAGAGAGACAGAGAGACAGAGAGAGAGACAGAGAGAGAGAGACAGAGAGAGACCAAGAGACCACTGGGTCTGTTGGGTCTGTTGCACACTTTCTCGAACAAGATCACACCCCCCTAACCCTTTCAAATACTGCCGTATAATATTTGAAATGGCATGCAAATATACGGGCCTGTGGGGGCCATTGTCGTTCAAACCACCACACCCTCCATTGGAGAAAACTGTTTGCCCCTCTCCCAACAGCTACCGATTGTAAATAACTTAGGAGTGGAACTCCCCCCCCCCCATACACTTCTCCTGATCCATGCTGGCATTTGGTCTTGTTTGAACCTGCGTGTCTATCGTGTGTGCTGCCACAGTCTGTGGATCAGCCCTCTTGTGTCTGCAAGATGCTGTCTCCTTGGAGTCATCCTCCATCTCTGGGTCTTACAACCATCGTAACTCTTCTGTAACTCTTCTGATGCATGGACCCCTGAGCCTTGGGGGGGCTTGATAAAGACATCCCACTCAGACCCAGATACTCCCAAGTCTCCCAGTCTCTGGACATTGTCCAGTTGTGGCACTTTGTATTAATTACCGTCTACTGCAAGAAGCTTCTCTGATGAGGGATGAGCAGTGTACTGATCTATGGGTGTACATGTGTCATTATGAGTTATGTTGTTACTCTGTTCATTTAGCAGAATAATAGCAATAGGTTATCCCCTAGCCACATACACATCCGAAAAAGATAATAATGGATCACAAGGAAAATCAACTTTTTTTTCTTTTTTTTGAGATAAAGTATCAATCTATACTCTATCTAGCTGGCTGCCTCTTTCCCCTGTGTGGTGGGATTAAAGGCATGTGCTATAACACCCATTTATTTATTCAATTATTTAATTACTTGTTTTAATTGGATGCATGTGTGTGTGAGGCTGTGTACATCTATGGACATATGTGTGTATGGGCATGTGAGTTCAGGTGCCAACAGAGGCCAGACTAGGTCACCATTTCTTCCCTGCAGCTGGAGTTACAGACAATAGTGAGCCATCTAATGTGGGTGCTGGGGATTGAACTCAGGTCCTGTGCAAAACTAATACAGCAAGCACTCTTAGCTGCTAAGCCGTGTCTCCAGCCCCACAGCTGTAAATTTTGATGGAGAAAACTCAGCTGTGTATTTCCAGTTCTGCACAAGGTCACCAGTTTCAGTGACTTGAAGAACAATAAAAAGGTGAGAGCAGACACTACACTTGGTAGATAAGCTTGGTAGAATAGTTGGAGACTTTAACTTCAACTATACCTTTTAGGACTATCTCCGTGTTCCCCCAAGTGCAAAAACACACCAGTGGTGGCATAAAGATGATATTTAAGTGGCTCATGGATGAAAGATTTTAATGATTTTTGTGTTTAAATGTCTATTAGAACACTATTACACTACACACGATATCTCACAGACACTGTTACTTAGAGCAATAATCTCCCCTGTATAGCAGAGACTTTTTAGTAAAAAGATTAAGAAAACAATATACCCATGAATGTTGTATTGAAATACTACGAAAAAAAAACATTGAAAGGGTTTTCAAATGGCTGAAGTTTGAAAACTGATGGACTAATTTCTTACAACCAGAGTTTGAGGAGTTAGGAAATAACCAGCTAAGAGCCACCAGCTAGTACGCGTGTTCCAAGCCCCCCACTCATACTGTGTCTCCCAAAACATCAGACCCATTGACTTCACAAAGCTGTATGTGCAGAGGGGTAACATTATGCTGGGTTGGAAAACATTCTTGCAATGAGCACATACGCTATCTTCATAAAGAGGTATGATATTGATGTACAAATGTTTTCTTTGTTGATGAATAACATTAAGCTTCCAAGAAACATCAATTCCAAGGGGGAAAATTTTGGATTATTACGCTGTGGATAGTACTCTCGTGTGATTTCAAAGTTTAGCTACATTTAAGAATTTTTAAAAGCATTTCTGAGATAAAAACTATAAATTAAGGCAGGTCATATGACAAATGAGGCACATGGGGGCAAGTAACAGCCCAAGAAAATAGGGTAATTTGCTATTATCTCATCCTTTCGTGGACCGGAATGGAATTCCAATATGGCAGGCAGAGTGTCCGGTTAATGGGTTGGGAATAATCAGGAATTAAGCCTTGAAGGAATTTATTGTCTATGGTGGGTGGTTTGGGTTAAAAAATCAATAAATCACGCAAGACATTTTCATTTTTAGGTTTTATTTTTATCAAAACAAAATAATTTAACTATATAAAGAAGGGGGAACATTCATCAACAAGAAGCCAAGCGCTTCCCCACCATGAACAAAGGATAGAGAGAGCAGTGAGCCCCAACAGAGCCCCAACAGAGCTGTCTGCCTGTGTAAGCAAGTGACTCACTCTCTAGTGCTCCCAGTGGCCAGGACTGACTTTTCCTGGCTCCTTCCTTCTCCCCATGGTGATGCAATACTCTCACATCTTTGTACATCCCCTCTGAACAAATTATGAACATTACTGCGTCGGTGCAAAGTATGGAGAAGACACACACGAGGTTTGAAATTTAGCACTCAAGGTTGTTCTAGATCCTGATGTCTATATTTAATGAGTTTTAGAAGAGACAGACAAATGTAGTGTCTCACAAGCCCCCACTTCCTGAGCTGAGACCTAACAACTGGGGTAAAGAAAAACACCACGCAGGCCCCTCTTGTCGCAGCTGTAGGAATCTGATCACCCCAGAGCCAGGTGGGCCATTTTCCCTCCCACCCATTAAATGACATCCAGGGAGCTGAGCAGCCGCACATTCCCGTAACTATAAAAATCTGCTGTACCAGGCAAAATTTTGTGCAAAAATGCAAATTTCTATGCTGGGGGAAAAATGAATGATGCTATCATTCTAAGTAATGGATGTGAGTGCAAGGAAATACTTTTTGGCATGAGACTGGGAATCGTTTATCTTTCATGCCCAGGACGATAGTCGCGCTGCACTGCAGCAAAGCAAAGCTTCCTTCAGACCCAAACTTTAGAAGACAGCATTTAGGAGAGCGAAGTTCCCCATTGGTCCTAAGTTACCCACTAAGTTGTTGGCCATGCTTTCATTAAAATTCAGAACTCTCTCTCTCTCTCTCTCTCTGTGTGTGTGTGTGTGTGTGTGTGTGTGTGTGTGTGTCTGCCTCTCTGTCTCTGTCTCTCTCATCCCTGTCTCCTTCCCTCTTTCCCATCCCGCTCTCTCTGTCCCCCCCTCTCTCTCCTTCCTTCCCCTTCTCTCTCCTCTTTCTCTCTGCTCCCCCTCCACTCTGAAAACAAACCACAGATTGTCCTGGTTACTGTGAGGTGTGAGCCTTAGGTCTCGGGTCTTAGCTTCCTCCGAAATGCCAAGCTTGGACTTGACACGGGAAGGGAGAGCTGTTCCCACGGCACCTTGACAGCAAGGAGGGCCAGGCTGGTCACCAAACTCACAAACCTTTAAGAGTCGGCCAAGTGGAGAGGTAAGATCTCATTCCTCTGTGCATCTCAAGATGTGGCCAGGCACCGCAGGTAAGGACGGTTAACGGCCGGTGGCAGGCGCCATGAGCTGTGGCAAAGAATGTGAACCCCTCTCTCACACAGTCCAGGCCCCTGGAGCCAATACACTTGCAGGAACTAAATCTCCTACATGAAGGTGTGTAGAAGGAGCAGTACTGGCATTGCGGTGAAACATTTCTGCATGTGTGGTGCTGGGAATTGAACCCAGGGCTTCAAGCGTGCCAGACAGGCACTCTACCACTGAGCTACATCCTCAGACTGAAAACAGATGTGTTCTCCTGAACTGACATGTGATCCGCACTCGTGGTTTTGCCAAACTGCAGCAATGGTCAGTTGGTAATACCAGGATTTTGAGTTTTGGGTTTTATGGGTAAACATTTTGTTACAATTTTCTTATGGTCGTATTTTGCCTTAAGAAAATTAGATTTATAAAAACCAGTGACAGTTTGTTATATTATATATATGTATATATATATATATATTCTAAAAAGGACGCCCTATTAAAACCAAACCAAACCAAACAACACCTTACTTTAGGATGCTTTTCAGCAGCTAGCTCCTCCCAAGGTCATTCAAAATAACTGAATTTTTTAAATCTATTGCAATACAAGGTTCAAAAATTCATGTGGAATTAAAGCAAAGGAGTCCTGGAAAGACTGACATTCACTAAATGACCAGGCGAAGCAGTGGTTCTGGCAAGCTTCCTGTCTTGGTAACAGACACAGGGGTTTAAAAGGATGGAGTCAATATCTCACAATGTCGGGACACAGGCTTGGGGGTGGCAACTGGCTGTGGTGGCCCAGAAGAGGCAGAGATCCCACTGTGACGTGTGACATGGTGTGCTTTTTAGGGCTGTGATTATGACATGGGCCTGTGACCCTCTTGGATTTCAGTAGCCACTTGGAAATGGGAATCTGGAATAGCGGTCCCCAGCCTTCCTAATAGCGTGGCCTTTAATACAGTCCCTCACATTGTGGTGGCCTCCCAGCCATAAAATTATTTTCGTTACTACTTCATAACTTTAATTTTGCTACTGTTATGAATCATAATGCAAATATCTGTGCTTTCTGATGGCCTTAGGTGACCCCTGTGAAAGGGTTGTCTGACCCCCCCCAGGGGGCCTTGACCCACCCCCCACCCCCAGGTTGAGAACCACTGATCTAAAAGGTAATTTTTCTTCCCTTGCCCTGTACTTCCCACGACAAAGGAGCCAGACCCACCTACATGCATGTTCTGTTCCACTCACTTTTATGGTCTTTGTTTTATGAATTCTGATTTATAAGGTAGGTGATCGCACACTGAGATCAGGAATTCTGGTGCTGGGGGGAGGTGGCGTGGGCTTACATCAACATCCCCTCAGCCCACATAACTACATAGCAGTAGTGTCCTAACAGTATTTGTGTTCCTAAAAGTTCCCCCAAAATGGCAACTCTGGGGCAGTGGCTTCCGTGGGGACATTGCCAAGCTTTGAAGACACAGATGTAAAGGGCGCCAGGGTCCCTCTGTCAGCTCCTCCCACCAGGGTTCAGCCCCACAGCACAGTTAGCTCCTCTGTCCAGACCTCACTCTCGCCCAGGGAAGCTTGCACAGAGGCAGCCATCACTGAGGTCTCCAAGCCAAAGACCCACCCATGCCTCTCTTCCACGGGGCTCCGTCAGCTCCCTCCACTGTCCTTCTGAGGCACGGGCCATCCGAAGGGTGGCCAATCACCACAGCATTGCCACTTGCTTTAGGAAGCCTACAGAGGCGATGTCTAGTCTTTTCGACTCCCGTTGGCTGGGTTTGCCGTCAGTGAGCTATCTCTGAACGCACGTGTGATGGTCACAGACTTGGGTGCCTACTGAGAGGAAGCTCCTCCTGCCATCGCATTGAAGTTCCCTGCGAGCAACAGCAACGCTGGGAAAGTTACAGAAAATGCTGCTTGAAGTCGGACCACATTTCCTCTCGGGTCAGGACTTAGGAAACTGTTCACGAGTGGGAGGTCTCATGGCTGCCTTGCCCGGGAGCACAAGATGACACGTGAGCATCATTACCTCGGAGTAAAGCCAAAAGTGCGTCTAGAAATCACAAATTGTACAAAATCATACCAAGGTAAGTAGAAAATAGTAGAGGAATGAGCAGTGTAAACTTCTTGAAGTTTCCCTCGCCCGGTTAAGGGTTAGGAGAGGGAGTCTGGGAACCTGGGGCCTGTGTAGAGGGCTGACTGACACATGTCTCTTTGCCTCTGCACAGAGGTGCACCAGCTTGCAATCGTGGGGGATTTGATCTGTGCTGTTCTGAAATGCGCAATACAAAGGCTGATTTAATTTGACAGCGAAATAACTCCAAGTCCCCAAAATAAAATTATCAAGATGTAAAATAGCGTCAAAACTCCAATTAGTCCTACGTCCTGGAAGCTTCTAGAGCAAGCCTGAAAGACGCCATCATGAGGGAAAGGCACCAGTTCAAGCTGTGCAGATTACTAAAATGTAACCCTCTAATTGAAATTGCTCAGAGCCCAATATGACAAAAATAATCAGAGGAAAAATAAGTGAATTTCCCCCCTTTTAAAAAAAAATGACTCACTACTGTGACTATCTTACTGACTTAATGCAATGTTCCTTTGCAAGATCTAAAAAAAGAAGAAACAAAAACCACGAGGCTTTTGGGGGGTGCGATGATGGGGGGATCTTCCACAGAAAAGGCACCAGGTACAAGGGCCAGACATGCTTGTGTTATTGGACCAAAAATAAGTATTGACAATTGTGCAAGATATAAAGGGCCTTAGGCATTGTGATGTGTATTTACACTGTCCATTTGGGATGGTTGGCCCTGACCAGTTTTTTTAATGCATCTGGATTTTGTCTCCAAAGTTTGCCCAGTTCCTACCCCATCCTTCTTCCCTCTAACCACCCTGGTGACCCCGGGTGTGCCTGGCACTCTTCACGTAGTGACGGAAATGTCAGGTGCTTGACCCAGTGGGACCTCACGGGTCAAGAACAACGTCACATATGGCTCTTCCGGTTAGCGTCGTTTTACCAGACGAGGCAGTACTTAACTGCTGCACCAAGTTGGAGCTGTGTGCGCTGAGCCTCTTGAGGCTGGGCCTCTGGCCACCTTGACTCTTCCAGGTGAATGTGGGAGAGCCCAAAGCCTGTCTGAAAGAAGCTAAGGAAAGGTATGGCTGGATCTGGGCGTGGCGTTGGTTAGAGCTGGCTTGAAGGAGTCTTGGATGGCTTTCATCATCTGTGGATGTTTTATAGAGTTCATTGCCCTTTTGGTGATGCTACCCCCCAGAAGATCCCCAGTCCTTGGTGTATGGATATTTTTAGAGAGTTCAGTGCCCATTACACGTAGTGGTGTTATCCCAGAGGGTCCCCGGTCCTTGACCATCGCCACCATCTTTCTCTGGAAGCATATCACACCTCTATGACCAGCCTGTCTTCATCGTCGCTGCTGGTGTCACTGAACTCCACCCCAGCCTGCTTTCTCATTCCTTCCAAGCTCCTCTTTCGGATGGACCTCAAGGGGCCTCCAGAGACTTCTAAGGGCTGTCCTTGGTCAGAAGGAGCCACGGCACTCTTGGGGGTAACTGATCCTTCACTGTGGCATGCCCTGCTCTCACTTCCTGAAGCGGCACGCTGGATGGCCACATCCCCAGGTCCGTATTGGCCCCCGGAAGGACAATCTGTCTGGGATCTCACTTCCAGCTGGTGTGAACTAGTTGAACTTGGGCCTGGCTGCAATATTTCTAAGTGGTTCCTTCCAGGTGAAGATCTCCCTGGCAGAAGCGCCTGCGCTACGCCTTCTGGGACAGCTCTTCCATCTGGGGAGCTCTGTGCCCGAGTCTCCTCTGCCCTGTGAACCCCCAGTGTTCTGAGCCCCGTTCGCGTCCCCACGGAGACACAGATGGCAGCCACAGAGGTAGCAATGTCTTGGTGGGGAAATGTTCCTTTGGGCCTAAAGGACGGAGGTGGCTCTGGGACATCTGGGGAGGTGCGCAGGTTGGGAACTGTGGAGACCGGACTCCGGGAAGGCGGTGGCAGTGTCCCTGGCGGTCCAACATCAAAACACTTGCCCTGGAGTGGAGGACCTTCCTGAAACACGGCCAAGCGTGCACTGGATTGCAGAGAGAGCCCTGACCCGCTGGCATGCTCCTTCTCTGGGAAACAGTCATTACGCTCACCAGCAGGTGGAGAAACCTCCTACAGCAAAGTGCAAAGAAAAAGAAACAGGGGGAAAGGTTAATTGGCGTAAAGAAAACTGTGGTTGGAAACACGGCCCACAATGGAAAGCAAGGTCTCGAGGTCCCAGCGACTCCTCCCTGAGCGTGAACCTCAATGTGATGCCCTCAATGAGTTCCCATTAATAACTCATCCACGCATTACCCTCAGCCGAGCTCCTGATTGATGCAACATAGGTCTCTGTGTAAAGCCAAACAATTCCATTATCCATCTGGTCCCACACTTCCTGTCTCCTGGTCCAACTAGGGTGCTTTCACGCTGTGGTAACGCCCAACATATGCTAGCATCTTTCTTCTAGGGGGCATTAGTCATGCAGACTTGAGGCTTTCAAGAAAACAAACCAACAGTTTCGTAGCCAAAGTCGACCAATTCTATGTGTGATGTATGAAAGTCAGGATAGCCTCTGGTGTAGGTCAACCTTCTGCCTGGCTCACAACAGGTTGTTTTTCACTGCATACGCCAGGCTAGCTGGCCCAAGAACTTTTAGGGGTTTTCCTGTTTTCACCTCCCATCTTCCCAGAGGAGGGCTGAGGTTACAGACCCTCAAGATACGCATCCAGCTTTGATGTGGGCACTGGGGATTTGAACTCAAGTCCTCACACTTGAACAGCAAGTGTTTTATTTACAGAGCCATCTTCCTAACTCCAAAGTTGGCTTATTTTTTGGTGTAGAATGTTTGGGATTTTCTTTTTGTCTGGTTTTAGGTTCTGGGGAGCCCCAGAAGGAGACCAGGGAATGATACCACACAGACAGCGATATGGACATAAAGGCATAAGTCTAGATGACAGGCAGATATCAGTGCCTCAGAATGGTGGTTCCTACCTTCAGAGTCGAATTGTCTCTTTCCAAGATGAGTTTTGAGCTTGTGGGAGGGGAGATGGGTTCTGAAGTCTGCCGGCAGTCACCTTCCTGTTCTTTGTTCCCATGACCAGCAGGCAAGTCTGTGTTGGTACAGGATGGCTCTCTTTGCAGACTTAGACCTGAAAGAGGGAATGTGTATATATATGTAGAATCATGAAGTGACTAGGAGGCTGTCCGAGTCCCCACAATGAGCCTCAGCTCACACTGTGTGTGATAGACTCTGGTTACCTCCAATTCACACTCAGCCAAATGCATTGTCTTCACCTCTTCCAAGGAAGGGAATGGTAAAACTAAGCTGCCAAGTTGATGACTCCATAACCTTATACATTGCAAATAGTGTTCATCACCATGGTGTCTATTCTCAACACAGAGAGTCATCCTCCATCTAGGCTTCTTTGTATTCATTTTAGATCACTTAGAGTCCCCTAGTCCTGGAGCCAGGTAGCAAGAGTAGAGAACTTGCTAGACCACAGGTGAGAAGCCCTTGGTGATGACACGTCGTGGTCTCTACCAGAGTACCTGCCTGGCATCAGGGAGTGAGGTGGGTACCCGGGATGCTGTAACTTGCTGTGGCAGTTGTCTCTATGTGAGAAAGGAAGACACATAATAGCCCCTCACACCGGCTCCCCCTTGTCCCCCCTTACCCTCTCCTCCATTTCCTCACAAGAACCTACAATCAGGCCAAGAGGGTAGTCGTTTCCAGGAAGGTAGGCTGCATTATGAGATGAGCTGGGGGAAAAAAACCTTTCTAGAATGCCTGGATCTCTGGAAGATGCACTGGGCACGCTGTCAAATATGCTCTTATTTTGATTAAAGTTATACATGCACAGAGTTTGAAAACCTCAAACCTTTCTACTTATTAGGAAAGCTAGCAACCCCTGCCTACCCAGCCATAATTTTTTTTTTACTTTGGAGTCTTCTGAGATTCATCTCTCTCCCTCCTGCTTCTATGCTTACAGGCTGACCTATGACCTCCTTCAAGGCAAGAAGAGAGTAGCTATTCCTCTAAGGCCCTCCCTACAAGACTTCAGCTCCCTTGCACGCTGCTCCATCAATCTTAACCTTCACATGCATAGGCCTGACTCTACGCCTTGTTTAGGTGGCTACACCTGTCACCACTGAGCTGTGCTGAACACTAAGATTGCATTGCCCTTTTTTTAAAGTAAAAAATTGTTTTCCTCAGAGTTAATAAGTTTTGAGGTCCCCAACACCTCTCTGTTTACCTTTCTACAAACATATTAAAATCACTCCCCAGACTCCCTAGCTGTCTAACACTTGATTTCTCTCTGGACAAGCTAAAACTCATGCCTTAAGCCTGCAGTAGATGTTGTGGGTTCTCTTTTCCCATTTAAAAAATGGAAGTGTGGGAGGGAGGGAGGGAGGGAGGAAGGGAGGGAGGGAGGAACAAAATCAAAGGAGGGAAGAATGAAGGAAGGAAGGAAAAAGGCGGAAAAGAAGTGATGATGATGATGATGATGACAACGACAATAAACAATTGTGTGGTCTTCCCAGGTAGTTTTTCCACTGTAGGCCTCAGTATTGTAGGGTCATCTGACCACATGTCAAGTTAGAGATCCAAAGCCAATGCTGGGTACAACCATATGCACTTGTAATCCCTACACGGGGGAAGGGTCTTGCTGGCTGGCTAGCCTAGCCCAGTGAGTGAGCCCTAGGCCAGGGGAATCTTTATCTGAAAATGAACCAGGTCGATGGCACCTGATGCCCTCTGGTCCCCACACCTGGTGTCACCTCCCCCAAATCATCTCCTATGGGCATCAGTATCACAAACCCACTAGATGTCCAAATTCTCCTGGGCTCCTAAAAGCAAACAAGGTATGTAGAAATATGCTGTCTCTAATATT
The DNA here is from genome assembly GCF_017639785.1 of Mesocricetus auratus. Classification (NCBI taxonomy): domain Eukaryota; kingdom Metazoa; phylum Chordata; class Mammalia; order Rodentia; family Cricetidae; genus Mesocricetus; species Mesocricetus auratus. Next base: position 21,047,970 of record NW_024429209.1, on the reverse strand, counting down.
TAAGCACAAAAAAAAATCTAAAAAGGTCTTTTATCTCCACAGTCAGAGGCTAGGTTTACTGTGTACACTAATCCTGAGCAAACCAGCTTTGAAAATGAATGGAGAAGCACAAAGGTTTAGAAAGGGATGGGTTTCCCTCCAATACCACCTCGGCGAGCACCCATGTGACAGTGTTGTTAGCGGTGAAGCAGCCTGCGCTCCTCCTGTGGTCAGCAAGTGTGACCTGGGTCTTCGGCAAGGCAGGGGCTGCACTTCCCAAGAACTCAGAGACAACACAACCAAGTCTGGCCCTCTGCTCTAATGAGAAGAGCGTAGAGACACAGAGAAGAGTTTCAGGCGGTGCAGGGCCCGTGAAGCGACATGACAGAGGGTGGAAATATGGCAGAGAGGGACAGTTAGGGGCTGACGAAGACAGAACAAGACACAGGAGGCAGTGGAGAACCTGGCCACAATGGTGGGGACACACTAGAGAGAGGTGGCCAGTGACATTTAGAGTGATTGAGCTGTCCACATGCAAAGACTGTTCTAGAAGAAGGAAGAGCAGAAGCTAGGAAAGGATCCAGGGACAAAGAGACTGTAGCTGGGCCAGTGACACCCGTGTGGAAGTTGAAATAAAGGTAGCAGTGTCAACGGGGATTTTCATCTCAGAGTACAAATATCTTTTGGGGGAAAAGCCAATATTTTCAGTGTGGGTCGACATTTGTTTTTTTTTTTTCCAAAGATACACGATGATGCTGCCCGAAGATTGGCCTGGAGGGAAGAAAGCTTCAGAGGTAGGAACCCAGTTCCCAGAATTCTAGGGTCTCCTGGGTGGGCTTCAGATTCCATGTCTCAGCCAGGGCAATGAAAATCAACATGGGTTGATTCAGGACCCGCTCCATCCTCATCAGGAAACCGTCACAATGGCCAACATGTCTACGGCTCCATGGTATGCCAAGGACAGCCACTGGCTCTAAACAGATCAAGCCCCACCCCAACAGTGACAAAGTGACAAGGCAATTCATTCCATTTAATGAGGAAACAAAGCCAATTAGTGTACAGAAAATAATCAGATTGGCCAAACTTCTTCCCAACAGGTTGTTTGGGTTTTTAAGCGTAATCAGAAAAGGTCATGTGCACATTTGACTGGTAACTTCTGACTCATCCAATAGAGCAAGGGAAGAAAATCTATTGATTTAATTTGCTTTCAACCCTAAAGTCTACAGAGAAAACTGAATTATCTCTAATAATTGTGAAAAATGCCCAAAAGATGTCACCGAAGTGTGTTAAACTAATTTGGATTATTGAAGCAGGACACTAAGTTGCTTTGAAATGGATGGCCCCTTTCAAAACAGCAAGTTGGGCTCTGCTGAGATCTTAAAGTGCAAAATGCCATCCTGTTTAGGCTTCAGCCCCACACCCTATGAATCACTTCCCCATCTCCAGAATTACAGATTCTACCATTTCCATGCATCTTCGGGACCCAACTGCCCACACTCAATTACAGGAACCGTATGAGGAGAACTCTCGCCAAGGCTCTCTGCAGCATGTTCTTTCCTGATTAAAGGCCGCACTCTTAATAATTTCTCTCAGAAATAATTGCCATGCCACGTCAGGAGGAAGAGACTGCTTAAGCGCTTACAGCAATGGCAAATTTAGCCCTCTTGAAAAGGCTATAAGAAACTGCAAAATAATTAAAAAGAAAACGCAGGCAGAGACAACGCAGCAAAACCGACTGTGGAGTCATGGGCCTCTTTAATGTCAAGTCTGCTTCTGGCTGTCTCATTTCCAGGCCTTATTAAAATGCTAATAAATGTATTACTCAAATATCATTACCTCAAAATGTGAGTAATTTGAATAATTTCTTTTGGTTTGTCCCAGTAGCTCCCCAAATTCCATTCATGTGGAGCCCACAGACTCAGAAATCTGAAGTAGGAATATAAACCCCCCCAGTGTCAACCTGCTGCCCTCCTAAGCAAGCAGAAATTATAAACCGAAAGGTGGGTTCGTCTCTGGAACTCGTAATTGATTTGAGATTAAATTGTTCAAAAGTGTCTCTGCCACTAAAGAGCACACAGTGTGCTGGCAATTAAAACAAGCAATCACTTTACAAGGAAGCTGGGCAGATCTTTAAAACTAATCACGTTGTGAATGGTTATTTGCTCATTTATTCAAGTATTTATTGAATCCATTTTAAGTCTATATTTTTTGAGCCCTTACTGTTGAGCTTGAATATTGACCGGACACTGAGTGTGGCCAATGTTGTTCCAAGAGCCAAGGCCTTCGTTCAGCAGTAAAGGAGGCTGACACCACTCATGGAAATGACTAACGGGGGCAGAGGTGTGTTCCATTCTTAACATGTCATTTTCATTGTTAGTGGGTCCATACACCACAGGGCACATGTGGGGGCTCAGGGGACAACTCTCAGGAATCAGTTCTCTCCTTCTACCGTCTGGGTCCCAGGATTGAACTCAGGTCATCAGGCTTGGTGACAAGTGCCTTTACCCACTGAACCATAACACACACACACACCACACACACACACACACACACACACACACACAAATGCCACCAAGCAGGTGCCGTCAACGCCGTGAAAGACGCTCAGACAGTGAGGTGATGTCCCCACTCCACCTCTATCCACAGAAAGATTTGTACCATCCAGGCAGTGCCTGTCTCCAGGGCTGTGTCACTAATAAATCTGAACTATTCAGCCATGTAATTACCCTTCTTGAAGTCCCTGTCGCACACCTAGTACATTGTCTGAGGGTGCCTTCGTCTGTTACTGATGTCTTGCTGTTTACGTCATCTCTTTAGGGAACAGCATGGCGGAAGGCCCTCGGGCCTCTCGGCGGTGGATGGAGAGCATGGGCGATGTTGGATGCTGAAGGCAGTCAGGAAGTAAAGGGAAGCCCAGAAGCTGGTGGGTGGTTGGAGAGCTGGCAGAAACAGCTCCAGTCTCCAGCTCTACCAGCAGGAGGGACCCGAGAGGGGACCGGAAAAGCGTGTTTAGCAGCAGGGGGGAGCCTCTGGTATTTCTGCTCAAACGTGGTCTTTGGAGCGTCCTCCCCGCTGTCATCAGGAGCCCTTTCCTTCCCCAGTCACTTTCTTGGCAGTCCTCATCATCGCTTCAGTTTCTCTGACGAAAAGCAATCAGGCGCTCCCCTCATGGACATCCTGTCCCTGGCTATGTTTAGGACAAAATGGTGCTTAAAATCTTGCCCGGAGTCTTTTTTTTTAATTTTTTTTATAACATGTCCGTTCTACAAAAGTGCATACCCTTCAAACAGAGTCAAGACAGGACTCTGCAATCATAACGGAAGGTGATTAGGGACGTGCGGTGTTAAATGCCCCAGGTGAACCCAGACAGGCGCGCCACACGCCCCGATTGTCAGGGTCTCTTGTTGCTGAGTGAAGACTGTGGGGGGGGGGTCTCTTCCTAGGATGCAATCAACACACCTGCAGCAGAGGGTCGTGTCGCTCCTTAAGATTTACACGCCCAGGAATGGCGAGAAGTTGTTCTGTCCCAGCAATTTCAGGGAATTTAACTAACCGCTTCGGAGAAAGAGTTAATACTCCTCCATCAATCCTAATAGCAATAATAATAATAATAATAATAATAATAATAATTAATAATGAAAGTGCAGGGAGGTCATGAGAAGAGGCAGAGTCCTCCATACCTCAGAAACACCTTCTGACGACAAACCCACAGAACCAGGTCCAAGCCCGGAGGTCAGGCTCTAGAACAGGTGAGGTGCCCAAGGTGGGTACAGAAACCACAGGGCCTAGTGCTGTGCCAGGGTCAATGCGGCATCTATGTGCAGTATATAGACAACCAAGCCCTTTCTTTATAAGCGTGTAATTAGAAAACTTTTACTTTAGGACCACCTGTCGCTGGTGTCACCCACAAGTCTTGTTCCCAGGGTGAACCAGCACGTCTGGGTCACATGATCCTCTCAGCTGGTTTCAAATTCTGTGAATAGGGCTAGTTTGAAAAAATTTAAAAAAAAAAAAAAGAAGCTTATTGTGGGATCCGAATTCAACCCTGCCAGTGAATGAACCAAGACTCCCAGGCACCATCACTAAGGAAAATCACCTATGCAGTCTAGGTGGTCTGAGTAAAACGGTGGTTCTCAAGCAGACGGCAATGACAGAGTGTGGGGCGCTCCCAACCTGTCCTCACTGGAAAAGACCCTAACAAATGACACATTCAGAGAGGCTACCTGGGTGCAGGGACATCATGACCAGACCCCTGGAGAAACTGCCCTGACTGACCCCCAGAACCCGCAGAGAGAGACAGGGAGGACAGAGGCTCTTGCTCAGCACATCTGTCCAGAGCTTGCAAAGAAAAAAGCTAGAAATCGCTATTTTATGTGCATTTTATCATTGCTATTTTCTAAACATCAGCATGTTTGCCCCATATCTCTGTGGCCTGTATTTGGCCATTACAGGTCAGCAATGGGACCCTAGCTTCTTCCCCCGTCCCCCTAGTATTTCAGACACTCAAGCACAAGGACCATGAAGGCAAACTTAGCCTTGGATTTCCTTTTGAAAAAAAGAAAACACTATTTATCCAGGCATGGTGGGCCTCTGGGATTTGTGAGGTAGAAGCAGAAGGGTCAGAAAGTTAGCATCACACTCAGCTATAAAGTGAATCGGGGAGCAGCTTGGGCTGCAGGAAACTTTGTCAAAAAAAATAATATCTAAAACAAGCAAACAAAAAATTGCCAGACCATGAAAATTGTGTTGGGAAAGCAGTTTGGTAGCATCATAGAGCGAGAGAACAACACCGTCCAAGATGGCTCCTGGAGTGAGAAAGTTGGTTAGAACGACAGGCAGGAAGACAGTAGGAACCATCGTTAGAAATGACTACCAACAGTGCAAAGGTCAGGTCACGAAATGGCAGGGCCCCTCGAGGAAAGGTGTCCATGCCTCTAGGGAAATGCCATGCTGCATATTATGCACACAGGGAGAATCTTGCGCAAGATATGAAAAGAAGGAAAGGGTTGATGGCTGATTCCTTCCCTGTTGGCGTGACCAAGCAACTTACAGGAGAAAGGGTTTATTCCGGCTCATGCTCCAGGCGAGCCCGCCGGCTCCAGGTGAGCCAGAGCAGTGCAGGCACAGTCAGGAATCAGAGATCGGAGAGAGCATCTGCTCATCTCCCTGTCTCCATCTGTACGGTCCGCAATCCCCTGTCCAGGGAATGGTGTCACTGTGGTCTTCCTACCTCAACTAATGTGACCAAAGCACTGCCTTCCTCCTGTGAGAGTGTGTGTGTGTGTGTGTGTGTGTGTGTGTGTGTGTGTGTGTGTGTGTGGTGTGAGGCCGTGAGGTGCTGTATTTTCCTTTGTGCCTTGCTGTTGTTGTTTGTTATAAAGGGAAACTAAAATTTGGGCTGAAAACAATGATGATATCTCTCAGTAGGTGCCCATGTGTGTTAAGACGCTCATAGGTCAAATCAGCACTGCCACCAGAGGGCCACAAGGGGCAGCAGAGAGTGAGATAGACCCTCACAGGCCAGAGGGGGCAGCTGAGAGCGAGATAGACCCTCACAGGCCAGTAACTAATGCTTAGACTCTCTATCAGAGCTGAGAGGGTCGTGAAAAGACAAGAAAGGGTTTTGTTTGTCTCATCTCTAACCAAACCTGTGGTATGTTTTACTGCCTTTTTTCAGCCCTGCCCCTCCAGAACCACGTTGATTCTCTCTCTTATTTCTCTCGTCTTCTATGATGAAAGTTAATCAGTCTGAGAAAACTTCCCTTACCATCCTTCCCCCACTTGGCCAAAAATCACCCATATTTGAGTGGGGAAGTATTCTTAAAATCTTTTGCTAAGTCAAAACTTTATGGCCAGACAATAAGAGAATGTTCCAAAATAAAGAAAGGGCAAGCTGTGGAGAAGAAAGGAAACCAAATGAAAGGGGGTGTTAATATTATTTGAATTCTTTAGTGTCAAAATTAATTCAAGAGAATCCACTTTATGGGTCATTAATTTCAAACTTTCTTAACTCCAATGAAAATGGTAGAGAGAAAAGTTCAGGCTTTGGAATATAATTGATGTGTTTAAGCCATTGCTTCATCGTTTCTAAAGATTTATACCCTGCAGAAGGAGGGGTTATCCTGCTTCAGCAATTCTGTAAGCAGTATTACTTAAATAATGGCTTTGGGAAAGAATATCTCCTATTGATTCTGGCAGGAAAAATAATGTTGCAGACCCATTAGCTCTCGTCAGAGAAAAGGGAGGGAGTCTGTGGGTGAGGGAGCCCTGCAGTTCAGGCTGCCATCTTGATTCTGAAAGCATTCTGAGATGGTGTGTGACAGGGCTATAACCCCTTGTCTTCACGGTACTCACAGGTTGTAACACACACACACACACACACACACACACGCACACACACACACGCACACACACGCACACACACGCACACACACACGCACACACACGCACACACACGCACACACACACGCACACACACGCACACACACACGCGCACACACACACACACACAGACACACACACCACTTGATTCTTATGCATAATGGTAAACATTTTCATCTCTGAATGTCCCTGTCAGAGCAGAAAGACAACTACACATGGTATGTGTGTGTGTGCACATGTGTACATGTTTTTGTGTATGTGTGTGTGTTTGTGTATGTACATGTGCACATGTGTTTGTGCATGTGTGTATGTGTGTGCATCCAGTTAAGAACTTCGGTTAGTTATGTGACAGTTCCAAAGGTTACACACAGACAAGGAGTGAGGACAGAAGACCTCCCTCACCCTTCCCTGCCCTGGAATTAAATACAGGTTCATTGGGATTAACTGAAGGAATGCAGTTCTACACAGTCGATGTACTGGTCATGTGGCTGGAGAGAAGGAATCAAACCTGATTATGTAATGATTGCTGCCATGGCAAATGCCACAAAGAGAAGGGATGCAGATTATGCCATAAGAGCTCCTCATGTGTCTCAAGTGTCAGAAGTGGACAGCCTAAGGAATCATGGAAATGTCACCTCCCAAATCTATTCAAGGAGAGATATGGTGGCCATGGAGCCTCAACCCTGGCTCCCCAGAGAGATGGGGTCAAAGGAACAGAAAAATACAGTTTTCAAAATCTCACTGTGTATCAGGGCATTCCCTCCTCTAACGTGACTTCCTGAAAGTAATCATATATTTTCCCTCAGAGAACGCCTTTCTTAGCAGTACTCAGTTCCTTGTTATTTAACTTAGACAATGAATTTAATGGAAGACATACCAAGGTATGTAAAGTCATGTTCAAAATCAGCTCTCCAAGTTTTGCCCAAATCATAGCCTGAACCTGAAAATACAAGAAGAAGGTGGCGGAGGAGATAGGGAGGAAGAGGAAGTCGAAATGCCGTTGTTGAAATCCTCTGAGATCCCCAAGGCCATGCCTGAATTCCAATGACCCCCCTCCAGGCTCAGGAGGAAAGTGCTTACCTTGCAAACATGAGGACCCCAGTTAGGATCCCCAGCATCACGTATGGCAGTGTGTACCTGTGACCGCAACGCTGGGGAGGTGGAGAAGGTGGCTTGATGGTCTAGCCCAATGGGTGAGCCCCAGGTCCCAGGGAGAGACACCATCTCAAAGCACAAGGTAGACAGCTACCGATACATGACACCTGAGGTTGACCTCTGGATTCTACGCTCATATGCTCACACACGCGTGTTGGTGTACACACACATCACTCACGCACACTCACTTTGAATCATTACTTTTCAACAATTCTTACACCCGAATGAGCCTGTGAGTGGCAGGCCCATTTCTCAAAATCTAACTGAGTTACTTGGGAGGGCTCATTTTTCCTTGCATCCTTAAAAAGAGAGATTGATCCATTCCAATGATAATAGCCAGGGAGAAAGAAGGTCCTCGCTTGGCTCCCCATTAATCCTGAGAGGGTGTGGGTGGAGGCGCAGGCGCAAGCTGCAGGAAAGAAGACTTGGGAACTGGCTCCGCCAATTTTGGTTTCCCAATCACCTTACGGAGAAACAAAGTCAGGTGCAGTTTCCGTGGAAGGATAAACGTTCAGAGAGAATCATGGTCTTTGATCAACCCCAAGTTTCAAAAAGCAGAGAGGGCGGGAGTGCCATTGTCCTTACTGGTTCTGACCCTAGAGACTGGAGATTTCTCCTCCCTTACAGTGCTGTCCCCTCTTTCTGTGCTGTAGGGGAGAGGCCTTGGGAAGCTGGTACTCAGAAACTTCTAAACAGTAGTAGCGGAAAGAGGGGGGATATTCTGAAGATTGAGGGGACTGAGATAGAGGGAGAAGAATAAACTCTGACCAAAATATTCTTTAAAAAAGAAGAAATGTTCAGGCCAAAACTCACTCAAGAACACTTTCTGACTTAGGAGCCTGTGGAAGGAATTAATGGGGTGGACAAAGGCTCTGCCTGCTGAAGTGTTTTCAACTTAGCTTCATCTTGCAACACGGCTGCGCAGCAACCCACTGAAGTAGGGTTTTCTCAGAAGCTTGGTGTGGTTACCATGGATTCCCATCAAGAAAATAAAGGGGGCAGTCATGAGTTCTTTCAAAGTGGAGAATACAGTACCAAGAGTCAGCTGAGCTGGACTAGAAGTGGGTCACGTGGTCTTGAACATGGAGGTTGCGCCTGCTGCTTAAAAGCTGAGGCAGGAGTTGAGAGGCGGGAGTGAAAACAGAGAAGATGGGCCCCCATCTCTTAGAGAATCCTACAAGGTAGACCAGGCGGTGGTGGACCATGCTTTTCATCCCAGCACTTGGGAGATAGAGGCAGGTGGATCTCTGAGTTCGAGGCCAGCCTGGTCTACGGAGTGAGTTCCAGGACAGTTAGGGCTACACAGAAAGACCCTGTCTCAAAGAAAGAAAGGAGGGGTGAGTAAAAAGCAACTGAGGAACATCACCCTGGACTGACCTCTGGCTGGCGAGTGTGCTTGCACACACACCATACCTAGCAAGCATAATCACAAACACAACCTAGGCCTTCCTTTTCCCATTTTTAAAGAGCAGCAATTGACACAGGAGAACCCCCTAGGCGTGTACACGGAGGCATGTAAAACACAAACGACAAACCATCAATCCAGGACAGTAGCTGGTAGAGGAGCTTGCCACCAAGACTGATAACCTGAGTTCAAGCCCTGGGACTGTTCCCACACACTGCCCTCTGACCCCCACACATGCACTGCGGCAGGAGCAATACTCTCAGTTCCCACACAGAGATACATAAATGCAATTTTTTAAAAAATGCCTGATCTTTCCCAAAAGGCTTTACTCCAACGCCCTTGGTAGGAGAATGTGAACAACACAGGTGCCCTGAATATTCCCCTTGGGAAGACGCCGGCAGGTGTTGGGAGTTGAACCTTGAAGACTGTATAGAGAAACTGAAGGCATATGGAATAATAATTAATAATAATAATAATAATAATAATAATAATAATACTCAACTCAGGCCTTCCTAGAGAAGACAACAAGCAGAAACTTTAGGCTGTTCCTAGCTTCCTCTCATAGAGATGGTCTTGGACAGAGCTGAGGCACCATGGCTCACCTGAATCCACAAGTACCTGTTGACTTGGCTGTCTTCACAAAGCAAAAACGATGGTGTACACGAGATGACCCTCCTCAAACCATCTCCTGATGGGAGCTGGAGGCCTTCCCACTGTGTCCTCAGAGAACCCAGACAACTGAACGGACTCTGACCAAGGTCCCATAAAGTCAGCAAAAGGAGACCTGAAAGCCAGTCATGGCTGCTAAGATTTTTACAGAGGGACCCGCCCTGGTTTTTAAAACATGGAAGTCATAAATTCAACCCAGAAGAGCAAAACACAGCTCAGGGGCTCAGAAACCGGCGCAGTGGTCTTGAAATAAAGCAGCTTGCCCTGATTGGATGAATGCTGACAGAAGTATAAGGAGGAAATTCCCGGGTGACCACCAAGGGACTGAGGGCTGGGAATGGGAAGCAGGTTGGGTTGTACTTCCTCACTCAGAACAGTCCCTACAGCCGCTGGGAAAGTGAGGCGTGGAGTGGGCAGTAGGTGGGACACCCCCAAGGGGAGCAGAGTGGGAAAAGGGACACTGCCCCCTACGTGCGGGCTTGTCGCTTCCAGAAGTTTCAGCTTCTTTTTTATTGTTTTATTTATTTATTTATTTATTTTGTGGTTTTTCGAGACAGGGTTTCTCTGCAGCTTTGGAGGCTGTCCTGGAACTAGCTCTTGTAGATCAGGCTGGTCTTGAACTCACAGAGATCCACCTGCCTCTGCCTCCCAAGAACTGGGATTAAAGGCGTGCGCCACCAATGCCCGGCCAGCTTCTTTTTTAAAAGCAGACATTAGCCTAGGTTACCCCAGCTGCTCGTCCCCATGCGGAGGAAAACAGGGCTAAGTGCCTTCTCAAAGGGACACCGTCCAGTCCCCCGTGTGCCGCGAATGACGATCAAGCACACTTCATTATTGCAGGAGTCCCATCCAGGAAAGAAACCCACACGCAGGCTCAGGTGGAGAGGGGTTCGAGGAGCTGCAATAGCATGAGGTGACACAGACTAGGCTTTTCCGGAGAGATACGCCCTGCCTGTGAGACCAGATTCCCTGATTGCGCTTCTGAGTGTCTTTCTCAACCTGGAGTCTCACCTTTGATGTTCTCCTCACCCCTCTCAAAGAGAACAAGCGATTAACCCTTCCCCTTCAGCACGCCAGCTTTCAGAAGGAAGGAGAAGGGATATGGATTTTGCAGGGTGGACATCTTCTGTCCCTCGGTCAGCCCCAGGGCCCTGCTGAGGTGGCCACATCCTGAGCAAGGAATGAGCTCATCAGAGCCCAGACCTCCAGGTGGACAGAAAAGAGAGAGACAAATCAAAAAGCACTGATTTCAGAGAGCCCAGGGGGTCGGGATGCCCTGCAGGTGGCAAGCAGTTTCCTGTCTAGTAAGAGGTAATCAGCTAAGTGTAGGAATAGCAGTCTAGAAATCAGCCTGGATGGAAGAAAGACCCCAGAAAGCCTGGTAGGCCGTGAGCGAGACGTCTCCAACAGATCTGGACAGAGAAGAGAAATGAGATTTGGAACTCTGTCAGGAGGCTGAGAGATGCTGTCCCCTCTGTGTTGATGTCAGGAAGACTAACCAACAAAAATGTGGATGCCTGGTCCATGCTGTTCCATGCTGTTCCATGCTGTTCCATGCTGGTCCGTGCTGGTCCATGGGAATCCCAAGAATGCGACAGTTCATTGTAAGCACAGGTATATATTATATTTGGGGCACATTTATGCTTAGAAATATACATGCCAGAAAGGAGAGTTGGCTCCATGGTTAAGAGTACTTGCTGCTTTTGCAGAGGAATGGGACTTGGTTCTGAGAACCCACATGGTAGCTCACCACCATCTATAACTCCACTTCCAGGAAAACCAGTGCTCCCTCCTGACCTCCATGGCCAGCAGGTATGAAGGTGACACGCAGGCACACATGCAGGCAAAACACTCACACATGTAAAATAATGAAATCTAATTTTTAATATATGCATGCCTGTTGTCCACTTAGAACTCAAGTTTAGAGTCTAAAACTCAGCCTTATGCTGGTGTCTGGTATCTCTGCTACATCCGCTCATGCTACCTAAGGACGGAAGGCAGGGACATGGGTCAGAAAGAAGTCTGTTTGAGGACTGAGGTGGAGAGCCAACTACTGCACCCACCTTGCCCCAGTTTAACTTGGAATGAGCAATGATCATCAATAAATATGCCTTTACTGAAGGGGGTACTAAACAAAACCCTCTAAGTGGGGTAGTTCTCCATGGACCTCAAAAGACAACAGCTTCTGGAAAGAAGATGTTAACAGGCAAAAACCCAAGGAGGAGCAGTATGCTGCCCGTATAGTCCTCACGCCCTTTCTCGGTGGTGTGTGTGTGTGTGTGTGTGTGTGTGTGTGTGTGTGTGTGTGTGTGTGTGTGTGTCTGAGACCAGCATGAAAAACAACCTTCAAAAGGTCCATTTTGAAAAAATGATTAGCACATCTGATCTCAAAACAGATTTCTGTTCTGCCCATTATTGGAGAAGCCAAGGCTATCCATTTTCTTCCCAGATGGCCCCCCAACCACTAGGAGAGACTATTAAGTAGTCTATTACTTTAAAGGTTCTCTCGGGGGTGAAGAGCTCGAACCAGCCTCCCCTAAACTCCAGGGAAAGGATGAGAGAGCCGCCGCGGCCAGATGGGAATAACAGTCTTTAAAAAGCACATTAGGAAAAAACAAGCCTGCGGGTTCCGAACAAGGTGGCCAAGCTCCAGTAATTGCAGGTTCCAGGACATTTTCTACATGAGAGTTTTGTTATGCTCCTAACTTTCCCCTCAAGATCTTTAAAATGGAGGAGGAAAAAAAGGAAAAAAAGAAGCAAGAGCCTTCTCTTAAACTAGGATGGAACAAAAAATAAATCCCACAAATGTTGGCTTTTGTGGTAGAACTTGCCCACAACACACACTTTAGAGACAGGCAAGAACAGACTTTTCCCAACCAGAAACATCTTTGGTCAACATTTAAGGTCAAGGGGCTCATGAGAAAAGCCCTCACACTCACAGGAAGGAGGACTGGTCCTCAGAAAGAAAGGCCTTTGAAGGGTTAAGTCAAGACCTCTCTGCTAGCTGAGTTCTGTAATCCCAGAACTCAGGAGGCTGAGGCAAGACAATTGCTGCTATGAGTTCCAGGCCAGCTTGGTCTAAAAACTGAGTTCCAAGCCATCCAGGGATCTGAATAAAACCATGTCTCAGCACAAACCAAGACCTGTCAATGGTCGTGTCTCCCTCCACACCTGGAGAAGGGACAAGGGAGAAGAAAAAAATGCAATTTAAAGTGAAGTATTAGCTGAGCTAAGGGCATATAGACTTGGATACATGCATCTTGTGGCTACATATATCTAGGAAAGAGTCCAACCTAGCCATGGCAGAGAGACCTTGGACAAACCAGGAGGAGGGATGAATCTTTAAGGGTACCAAACAGACTCATGAATCCACATTAGGTCAACAAGAGGTAAGGGCTGACCAATGGCCAGGAAGGGAAAAGTCATTGTTCTGTATTCAGTAACCTAACCCTACCATCCCTGAGTTATTTGAAACTTTTGTATACAAATTCAACCTTCAAAAGCCCTTTCTTTAAATGTATTAGTCTATTTGCTTCCAAAATATGTCTCCCTTCTTATGAAGACCCAGGGCTATCCATCTTTGTGAAGTAGACTTCACCGGCCCCTGCTTGTTCATGAGCTGCTATTAGGGTGCTTATTAGAGAGAGAAGGCTGTACCCACCTTCTGATAAATAGGGAGCCAGGAGCTGGGAGCTGATGGAATAGTGCAGGGTAAATAATGTAAAGTAGTTTTTTTGTACAAAAATGTACCCCATGGTTCTTTACGTTTTATAGACATCATCTCTTCTCTGATTATAGGTTTGGGGGTATATTTCCTCGGTGAGGATTTTAATGTGGTTCTTATCAAATACTTTCAAGGAAAATCTAAGTAATTTACTTCTCCAGTCACAGTTTGGTTTGGTAAAGACTTTGGTGACCTCAGCTTCACACGGCAGCTCTGAAAAAGTGTGTATCGACATTGCTGCAGGAATACTGAGTAGATCTCATGTACAGGGGAAACAGGAATGGGGTACAGGGGAGACCCCCCAAGGATGGAGGGCAGAGTGTACCTTTGAAGGAAAGCTGTGGAGAGGGAGAACGACACTGACATTAAAAAAAACAACAATAACAGAATTTCTGAGGATAAGAAGCCTGACCATGGAGAACCCAAGTGTGACCTTGGCCAGGTGGTCAGGGACAACAACAACCGAGTTGGGGAAATGACTTTCCTCTCTATGGCCCACTTTCTTAGCACCCACAGGCCCTGTCTAATCGTAAGGAAAACATCAGACAAACGTGGATGGGGAGGTCATCCTACAAGAACACCAGTATTCCTCCAACCATCACCAGAGAGACATTCTGAAAAATGGTTCTAGCCAAGGGGTACCCATAGAGACGGCTGTATGTCATGTGGCGTTCAACATGGGAGTCTATGACAAGGGAAAAGATTGTGAATTTTCTTGCTGATCGTGGGTTAATAGAACGTCACTTCCTACACCACAATCACCATTCTATGTTTCCCAGATGTTTATAACAGGGGAAGCCGAGTATATGGAACTTCACAGTACTGTCCAGTGCTGCCACACCCTCTCTCTAAGAGCATTTAAAGATGAAAAACGACCCACGGCCCTAAATGTCCTTTGAAGGAGGATACAAACCTCTCTCTTAGAGGAGAAGTTGAAAGTAGCATCACAGAAAGCAGAACTCCAAGAGTCCACATCTTCTCCTTGTTCTCTTCTAAGACGTCGTCAGGAAGTGTCACTCCTCCCCTGACGCTCTTCGAAATGTGCACACATTTGCTTTCTGTCTTCATTTTTAGTGGCCTTCTTTAACAATCCCGGGGACATTGTACTGTTAGGACCACTAGCTGGTCAGGCTCCCACCAGCAAATATGTGGGACCTGTATTCAAAAGCAGCAAGGATTTCAGGGCTGGGAAGATGACTTCGTTGGTAAAGAGCTTGCCTTGCACATAGAAGGACCTGAGGTGAAACTTCATAACCCATGTTTAAAAAAGCTAGGTGTGGCAACATGTGCCTAATTACAGTACTGGGAATCGAGACAGGAGGATTCCTGGACTTGGTAGAAACCAGTCTAGCCCACTTGGAGATCTCCAGGCTAGTGGAAGACCCTTTCTCAAGAAGCAGAGTGATGATTTCTGAAGAACAAGCTCTAAGGTGACCTCTGCTTGCACACACACACACACACAGAGAGAGAGAGAGAGAGAGAGAGAGAGAGAGAGAGAGAGAGAAACAATCAAGCAGCAAACCCAGTGAGAGTCCTGTACCTACCCTTCTGAGACAGCTAAGCTAGAAGGGGTTATGGTTGCTTATGAGGAAGGTCTGACGCCAGCAATGTCAGCCAACAAAACGAAGAGCAAGTGTTGTCCCCAGAGCACACAGCAGACCGCCCCCTTCCAGACACTATCACACACCACAGAGGGGTAAATCCCCCCTCTTCTCCTTTTCAAAAGCCCCCCCCAAAATCATCTGCCCTAAAATAAGACATCAGCAACAGACACAAATGAGCACAGTTGTGGACCCTGGCCCACAAGACCGGAAAGGCTCCAGACCCTCCCCTCGGTGCCTGCTGCGCATTTGGTGTGAAGTAGACTATGACCACTGTCCACTTAGAGGGGTTGAAGCAGAAGCGTGAAGTACACTGTGACCACTGTCCACTCAGAGGGGTGGCTTCTTGGGTACGTCTGCTTATTGGTCTTGTTGCTTGCCTCAACAAAATGCCTGACAAGCACAGTGTAAGGAAGGGTTGATCTCAACTCACAGTTCAAGGGCCCAGCCCGTCAGGGCAGGTAAATCATGGCGGCAGGAACGTGGGACAGTCGGTGGCATTGCGTTCACAGTCAGGAAGCGGAGAGAGGTGCGTGATTTCGCCCTTCTGTTTAACTTGTCTCTGCCGGTGGAATGGTGCCACCCGCATTTAGGGTGGGTCTTCCCATCTCAAGCTGGAAATGCCCTCACAGACATGCCTGAGGATTTGTTATCCTGTCAGCTGGTGACTGACGGCAACCCTCACTCCCAAACCCCTGGTGGAGAGCGTAGAGCCGACACTGTGGCTCTTTCCTCCTTACTCTTCAAGTGTGACCCTCATCACGGGTAACCTTAAGTCCTTTCCTTCTAGCTCGTCAACGGCTACAGAGCCCCTGGTCTCCGTCAACACAGTTCCCAACACGGGTGCCAATTCCAAAGCAGCTCGGGGCCGGGGGTGGCTCACACAGCGGTCACAGCGCTTGCCACCAAGATGGCTGGAGGTTTACCCAAGGGACCCACACGGTGGAAGGAAAGAGCCTAGTCTTGAAAGTTGTCTCCTGACTGCCTCACATGTGTTGTGGCGTGCAAGATGTATCACACACACACACTCACACACACACTCACACACACTCACACACACACTCACTCACACACACACTCACTCACACACACTCACTCACACACACACACTCACACACTCACACTCACACACACACACTCACACACACACACACACGGACAATTAAAAATTAGCCTGTCTAGGTATTTCCAGAATCCCAGATCCAGTCTCTTCATGAAGCACACCCCCCTCCCCATGTTTATCATGACCTGTAGATTCTAAGGGAGGCTTGTTCCAGGTAGACTAAGCACACAGCACCTGGGGGAGCCCAGTGCTGAGGTGGGCCCCAGGGAGGAAGCACAGTGAGAGCAGCATTAGAGAAAATTCTCCTTTTCTGATTGCTCCGCAGCCACTCTCCCTCCCATCCATGAGTAAGAGTGATAATGATGGTCCCTCTCTTCTCGCTGATTATAATGATATTGTAAACCCTGATCATTTTTTTCAAACTCATTTAATGTCAGTGTGCATTCATCAAGGGTTGTTGTTGTGTTTCTCCCTTCTTCTAAGGAGGCAGTTCTCTTTAAAGACTAAATATGAAGTGTAAAGGTGGCCGAAGGTGTTTGAAGAGCGGCTAGGATTAGCATCCCTAGGACAGCAGGTACCCACTGGGACAGGAAGTGCCATCCCAACCCAGGCCTGCTGCACCCTTGCCGATGGCGGTGGTGGCCAGCATCTCTCTCCTCGAATTCCCTCACAGTGTAGCCTTCTCATCCGCTCGCTCTCCCTGAGTGATGGGCGAAGCGGGGCTGGGAAGGAGAATGAAACATGAAGGGATAATAGGACACTTTCCTGAAGTTTTGACGGAATTTCACGCCTTGTTCTGTGTAAACAGTAGCAAGGTGTTTCTCGGCTGCTGCTGCTGAAGCTCACCATATAATTTGAGGCTTCTTCGGTGGTTGACAGTGAGGAGCAGCAGCTTTGTGGAAATGGGAAGGCAGAGGGCCAACCGTGGCAGTGTGGAGACAAACGAGAGACCCCACTCCTTGGGGCACAGGAGTGGGAAAAAGGTAGGAGAGGAAGGGAAGCAGGGGTCCCCAAGTTCTTGAACAGTGTGGCGCATTTGAGAACAAAACTCCTAAAGAGATGTCAAAAAGAGACGGGAGTGGTGTTGCACACCTTTAATCCCAGCACTCAGGAGGCTGAGGCAGGGGGATCTCTGTGAGTTCCAGGCCAGCCTGGTCTACAGAAGGAGTTCCAGGACAGCTAGGGCTACACAGAGAAACCCTGTCTCAAATTAGGTAGATAGATAGATAGATAGATAGATAGATAGATAGATAGATAATAGATAGACAGAGAGAGACAGAGAAACAGAGACAGAAAGAGAGAGAGAGAGAGAGAGAGAGAGAGAGAGAGAGAGAGAGAGAAGCAGGAGAGTCAAAGAAACAGACCTCCAAAGCCCCCCTCTCTCTCCAGTCAGACCCTCACTGCCCCAGGACTGCATTAATGAGTAAAAGTCTGTAGTTCTTGGAAAGACACAAGGTCCAGGACTTAACAGCTTGGGCCAAAGAGATGGGAAGTAAAATGACCTCTAGATGTTGGAAGTCAACTCAATCCTGAAAGCTTTGCTGGCGTGGACACCCACTGAAACAGCCCCTTCTAAGGAACAGACTCTAGACCTCCTGCCTGTACCTTGACGTACGTGGAGGAGCTCTGAGTGGCCTCCTTGTGATCTCTTTGCTTGTCATTGTAAGAGGCCGCCCCCCAGCGGGTGCGCGGGCCTGCTGGTCTGAAACCTGTTTGCCCTGCCGCTGAGCATGGCCAGCCCACCTAGCTCTGGTCTAGGCCGTACGAGAGAAGTGGTAAACAATTTACAAGGCATGCCTCTCACAGGAGTGTGCGTGCCCCCTCCTTTCTCCTCTCGGTTCACTAGAACACAGAGCTAACGTTAGGAGCTGCTGTTGCCGTTCTAGGACGTGGAGAGGAAAACCTAGGGTAAAGAAAGCAGATGGCTAAGAAGAGGACACCCATGTCCACAGCACACCATGGGGCCCTGTACAAGGCTAGACCATTTACACCCCAGTGGCTATTTGTGAGAGAAACAAAACTTCCTAAACCTACTGTGGTATTTCGTCTATATGACTGAAGTCTAGTCTCGGACATATTTAATTCCACAATCGTGTGAAACATCGGCAACAGCCTCACCCTTTGCCTGCTCCCTGAGTACCACGATCTCCCTACATCCTTGGTGGATACGTGCCCTGTCTGACCATCTCCAAATACTAAGCCTTTACCATCCCGTCATATGTGTAGATTATCTGGACCAGCAATCAGCAAACAATAGTCAGAAGAGCAAGTCTGATCCTCTGCTTGTTTTTGTAAATAAAGTTTTATCGGCACCCAGCCACGTCTGTTCATTGCCAGATGATTTCTCCAGTGGTGCGGGTTGAGTGCTTGCCATTGGGATTATAGGACTTGCAGTCAAAAGTCATCATGAAGTTTTCCAGCTCTTGATCTAGAAAATTGCATGCAAAGCTTTAGTGAAATCTCTTTTTCATTTAAATAATGTGTGTGTGTGTGTATTCACATATAGAAGTACCTATAGATATAGATATGCTACTGAGCCCACTTAGTGTTGTTGGTATGAATAGGGTCTCTTCCTGGTCTGGAACTCATGGAGTATGCTAGACTAACTGGCTGGGGAGCCCCAGGTATCTACCTGCCTCTGCCTCCCCACTGCTGGGGTTACAGTGCCGTGACGCCACACCCAACTTTTTTTACATGGCTTCTGGGGGAGCAGGCTTGGGTCTTCACCCTGGCGTGGCGAACACTTTACCAACTGAGTTAACTCTGGGCCCTAAATAAGATTACCTACAATCAAGCTTTGCTTCACCGTCTTAACTGAAAGGCTTGCGAGGTTGGGGCATGGGGTTGCCTTCCCACTGCTATCCTTCCTCTTCTTACCAAAAGCCCACTGTTATTTGGAACTTCCCAGAGCACTATTCCAGACTCTGGAGTCCTGGAACCTCCTGACCAGACCCAGATAACAGCCCAGGTAGAGATTGCTGGAAGACCTACAAAAAGACATCCCCCAGCTACAGTTCACCACCGTGGTGCTTAACTGGCCTTTCCCAGGCTCCCTTGTAGCCAAGTACGGTCAGATAACTCCCAGAGTTCATGTCCTTTCCCCATCTCCCACACAAACACGGAAGCCTCGAGGGTGTTACGGTGACCCTGCTACCCACAAGAAGCACACCAGAGCCCAGAGAAGATGCAGGATGTTGGGACCACTGGTGAGGTCACCAATCAGCTATACTGGCCATTTTCTCACTTTTAGAAGGGGCCTCATTAAAGCACCTGGATTCTTTATTATTTATTTATTTATTAACATTATCATTTTTTTTTCTTCAGACAGGGTGTCTCTGTCTGATAGCCTTGGCTGTCCTGGAACTCACTCTGTAGGCCAGACTGGCCTCTAACTCACAGAGATCCACCTGTCTCTGCCTCCTGAATCCTGGGATTAAAAGTGTATGCACCGCCACCACCACCGACTGGCAATCACCTGTATTCTTGTCAAATAAAAAAGAGAAAATAGGAAAGAGAGCTTTAAAAATGCAGCTGGGAGGATAGTTCAGTGGTTAAGAGTATTTGTTGTAATCAACACATGGGACCTCCTGAAACTGAGAAGCTTCTGTAAGGCAAAGGACTCTGTCAATAAGACAAAATCGACAGCCTACAGAAAGGGAAAAGATCTTCACCAACCCCACAGCTGACACAGGGCTGATCTCCAAAATATACAAAGAAATCAAGAAACTAGACACCAAAATGCAAAATAATCTAATTGAAAAATGGGGTACAGAGCTAAACAGAGAATTCTCACCAGAAGAATCTCAGATGCACAAAAGACATTTAAGGAAGTGCTCGACAGCCTTAGTCATCAGGGAAATGCAAATCAAAATGACTCTGAGACACCACCTTACACCTGTCAGAATAGCTAAGATCAAAAAGGGGAGGGATGGGGAGGAGGGGAGAGAGAGGGAGCTGGGATTGACATGTGAAACAAACTTGTTTCTAAGTTAAATTTTAAAAAAAGGAAAAAAAGAAGCCTATTAAAAGATGCCTTGCCAAAAGATATTGAAAAAAAATATGTATTGAGGACAGCTTAAGTTGGAGAGGATGTAGAGTAAGGGGAGCACTCTTCCATTGCTGGTGGGAGTACAGCCATTTTGGAAATCAATATGGCAGTTTCTCAGAAAGTTGGGAACCAATCTACCTCAAGACCCAATGGTACCACTCTTGGGCATACACCCAAAGGATGCTCAGGCATACCCCAAGGACACTCGCTCAACAATTTTCATAGCAGCTTTACTCATAATAGCCAAAATCTGGAAGCAACCTAGATGCCCCTCAACCAAAGAATGGATAAGGAAAATCTGGTACATTTACACAACGGAGTACTATTCAGCTGTAAAACAAAACAAAACAAAACAAAAAAACAAAACAAAAAAACAACAACAAAAAAACGATGACCTCATAGATTTAAAGCAAAGGACAACCATGCTACAATCCACAGCTCCAGAGAAGCTAGGTAACAAGGAGGACCCTAAGAGGGACACATGCATCACCCTGGGAGGGGAATTAGATGATATCAACAGGGTAAACTGGGGGTGGGGTGTAAGGAGGAGGGGAGGGGAGATGAGAGCCTGAGGGAAAGAGATGGCCGAGGGGGGAGGATGAAGCGGAAGAGCAATGAAAAAGATATCTTTTGTTGTTGTTGTTGTTGTTTTTGAGACAGGGTTTCTCTGTGTGGCTTTGTAGACCAGGCTGGCCTCAAAATCACAGAGATCCACCTGTCTCTGCCTCCCCAGTGCTGGGATTTGAAGGTGTGTGCCACCACCAACCAACCAAAGATTTATTTATTTTTATTATATATGCATTGGTGTTTTGCCTGCCTACATGCCTGAGGGTGTCAGATCCCCTGGAGCTGGAGTTATAGACAATTACGAGCTGCCATGTGGGTGCTGGGAATTGAACCCAGGTCCTCTGGAAGAACAGCCAGTGCTCTTAACTGCTGAGCCGTCTCTCCAGCCCTGAAAGAGGTATCTTAATAGAGAGAGCCACTATAGGCTTAGGGAGAAGCCTGGTGCTAGGGTAACTCCCAAGAATCCACAGGGAGGATCCCAACTAAGAGCCCTAGCAATAGTGGAGAGGATGTCCAAACTGGCCTACCCCTGGAGTCAGATTGGTGAACACCCCCACTATCACCATAGAGTCTTCATCTGGTAATTGATGGAACCAGATGCAGAGATCCACAACCAAGAGCCAGGCTGAGCTCTGGGAATCCAGTCGAAGAGAGGGAGGAGGGAACACATGAGCAAGGGAGGTCAGGATCGTGATGGAGAAATCTACAGAGGCAGCTGAACCAAGCTCGTAGAAACTCATGGACTCTAGACCTACAGCTGTGGGGCCTCCAGGTGTGGGAGGCCCTCCGTGTGTGGGAGACAGCTGTGAAGCTTGGACTAGCAGTAGAACCACAGTACAAACCTGGTACTTGAGCTAGCTTGTTGGAGCCCACTCCCTATGGTGGGATGCCATGCTCAGTCTTAATGCCTTGGAGAGGGGTCTGACCCTGCCCCCAACCTATTGTCCCAGACTATGTCGACTCCCCATGGGAGCCCTTACCCATGAGGAGGAGTGGGCTGGGAGTGGGATGGGGGAAGGCAAAGGGGGTGGGAGGAGGTGAGGGGAGTAGGAGGAGGTATGGGAGAACTGGTTGGAATGTGAAATGAATTATTTTAATGGCAAAAAAAAAGATTACCACTTTAAAAGAAAAAAAAAAGAGTGCTTGTTGCTTTCCCAGAGGACCTGGGTTTGGTTCCAAGTACACAGATCAAAAAGTTCCCAACCACCTGTAATTCAAGCTCCAGGGGATCTGATGCCCTCTCTGGCCTCTGCAGGTAACTACACTATTGTGCACATACCCGCCACACATATACACATCAAAATAAAAACAAAATTGGGGGGTGGGATTTTAAAAGTAACGCTAATAGGGCTCATTGCTATGATCAGTCCAGAGTAGATGCTCTGTGGACACTCACTAACAGGACCCCTGACTTGGCCCTTATTAGAGAATGCAAGACAATAGAAACTGATCGCATCATGCTGACCAGTGAAAGCACTGAACTGTCGGAATAAAGATACTCATGATGAGGCTGGGAGATGGTTGTTGGTAAAATTCTTACCAGATAGGCATGAGGATTTAGCCTTAATCTCCAGAACCCGTGAACAGGCACTAGGGAGTCAGAGACACGCCCCAGGGCTCACTGATCAGCCAGTCTGACTGACTGACTGACTGACTTGGTAGGAGACCCTGTCCCAAGTTGGATGGAGCCTAAGAAGGAGATACCTGTGTCAGCCTCGTGCCTCTATATAAGCACTCACGCATATTTTTCTCTTATTGAAAATAGTTCTCTTTCATACATTATATTCTGATGATGGCTTTTCCTCTTTCATAGTTCCTCCCAACCTCCCCCTCTTCCGGGTCTGTCTGTCATTAGAAACCAAGCAGGCATCTAAGGAATAACACTAAAAATAAAATAAGACAAAACCAAAGACAAACAGATCAGGAAGGACAAAGCAACCAAACAAGAAAAAGATCCAAAGAAAAAGCACAGGAAACACATGTAAACACAGGGGTGCACATGTTAGCATACACAGGAAACCCATAAAAACACAAAATCAGGGGCTGGAGAGACGGCTCAGAGGTTAAGAGCCCTGCGGGTTCTTCCAGAGGTCCTGAGTTCAATTCCCAACAACCACATGGTGGCTCACAACCATCTGTAATGAGATCTGATGCCTTCTCCTGGCATGCAAGCATGTACACAGATAAAAAACTGTATACATAATAAAATAAAATATTAAAAAAACAGAAGCCATAATGTATATACAAAGGATCAGTAAGGTTACCAAAAAAAAAAAAAAAGGCCCTTACAAACTTATGAAACAAAGAACTTCCAAAGATGACATCGAGGTCATTTTGTGTTGGTCATGACTGCTGGGCCTTAGGAGTGGCTTGCCCCCAGAGAGACTCCCTGCTCCCTGGAAAACACTATTTTTCGCTGCCAAGTGGCTGTCCACTGGATGGAGTTCCTGGGCTAGGGATGGGGCTGTGTGCCTACCTCTCCTTCCAGCTCTAGGGCCCCACCCAGTCTGGTACAGACGGCTGTGTGCATGCTGCCACAGTCTCCGTGAGTTCACATGTGTGCCCATCCTGATGGCACACACACATTCTTAAGGCGGGTTAAAATGGATGACTACTTAAAACAGCGCTTGGGAGTAGAACTGACCCTCCACAGCCATGTGGCAGGGTACTGTTTAGGCGACTAGGCCTTCAGCTTATATTAGAATAAAGCAAGCACTCTTGCCCATAACAAGTCAAATCTCATCCGACCTTCAGACGTGGCACTCGAGTCTAGCAAGAGATCCCAGCTCCATTTCAGTCTCGTGGGACCTCTCAGGGAAGCATATTGTAATAAGGAGTCTCCACAAAACAGAAGTCATTCTCCCCAAAAGAGTGACCCTCAGAGAAAAGGGCATGACCAAATCCATTCACATAGGGAGCACTCTCAGTTACCAAATGGTTGGCATCTTACAGTAGGTTGCCTTGGTAACGGTATAGCTCCCTGTTGGTGAAAAGGTGACAAGCCATTTTGGTGCTGACTCTGTGGGGTCCTACGGTCTTAAAGGTGTCTGCAGCCACTTGTCAGCCCCACCACCATTGAAGGACGGCAGCTGATGCCCCACAGTGTCCCGTGTCGAGATGGAGGTGCATGCAGTGGGTAAGGTAGGAATTCAGTGCACTGTGGGTTCTAGGTGTTCTCCACTTAGCCATGGGCATCTCAGGACACAGACCCATCCCGAGCTGTGGAACATGAGTCCTTCACTTTGAATTACAAAATGCTACTCAGAAAAACACATTAGCCTGATATGACGCCAATGGATGCCGGTTTGGTTTATTCAGAGACATTATCTGAGAAAATTAGTTTTGGGAAAGGTAATGGGGGGTGATTTTAACACAAATACAGTCATTAGTCCCAGACATTTGGGATACAATTATAAGCCCTACATGTTGCTCCAAACAAACCTCTTGAAGGCCGCCTTAGAAAAGCAAAATAGAACATATTTTGTGAAAATTGCGAACAGGCATCTACTGGAAAAATGAAAGTGACTGTCCTAATGTTGAGTGAAAATGGGCTCTTAGGGCTGAGGATAAATCTCTATGATGGCATTGTCCCCGGGTTCTAAAGGTACTGAATCTCAAAGGGCTGGGATGAAAGCAGAGAGCTGTGCTCTGAAAGCCACATTAGGTGACTCAAGCCAGCGGCTCCGGTGATGACAAAGACGTTATTAACGACGCACATTGGAAGCTCAGCTCAGCTGCCTCGTGAAATGTGAGCAGAGCACATGTCACCAACTAATGCTTTATGTAACAGGGACTTAAAGAGACCCAGGCCACCAGAGTCATCAATTATGTGTCGGAAGTGGAAGGTGGCCCTTTTCACCTAATCTCTGTCATGTTTTAAGTTGCCCCCCCAGGACTCTTTGCCTTCCTTGTGTCAAAAAATGGGGGGGGGTATGGAGCCTGTATGGTACATGGCTCCATCTTGGAAATTATGGATAACTGGTGTCCAGTTCTCCTGAAGATGACTTTCTGGAGATGTGCTCCTGGGAGAAGTACAGGCCAGGAAGAAGCTAGAGAGAGATAGCCTCTGTTGGCCAAGAGCCATCCTTTGGAGAGATGAGGGCTCTAGACAGGATATGGGCATAAAAACCATCTGGGTCAGACCCTGGCATTGCCAACATCTACTAAGGCATGTGGTCCACAGTGTGCAGAGCAGAATTCATTGGCTATGAAAACTCTTGCTCTCCTCCACCTCTCTGGAGGTGAACGTACCCCCAACAACATCTGTTGCCCTAAGTTCAGCAGCATCCCTCACTAGGAGCTCCTTTAGAAGACACCTTTCCTCAGGACATGGTGACCTATTTAACTCCTGCCTCCCACATGGTCAAGGAGTAGATCCAGGGCTACCTACAACCAGGTCTCCCTAAATTAGACTCCACGCTGGGATTTTGGTTAATATTCTCCTACTGTGCTTACTAAGGGGAGAGGAGATGCTGTGGGGACACTAGAACCCATGGAAGCCTTTGGAGATAACCTAGAGATAGCCAGAGGTGTCCAAGAAGGATACTAACTCTAATTTTAGCAATGGAACGTAGGGATATGACTTAAGTCCCCAGTCCAGAGAAATGCCTCCAAACAGACAGATTTGTTTTGTGTCTAAGTCTTTTGGAGATGGATTTCAGACTACTCTTGGTACCAGGAGTACTGATGGATACTCAATCATTCTCCCAACCCCCAGGGACAGTGATGAACTGGGTGTCTAGGCGGCATGTCAGGTGACCCCCAGCACCTTATGCTCATACCAAAGATGGGATGAAAGATTTACCTAACATTACCTAATGGCAGCCACAAAATGTGAGGCTGTGTCATCTGCTCCTGTCCCCCCAGGAAGCAGCATCCAATGGGCCTGCATCGGAGAAACAAATCACAGACTGAAATAGCTGATTGCAGCCAGCATTGATTCCTCTGCTCTACGCCCTGACAGAAGCCATCAATTCCTTCCTTATCTAACTCCTCAGATGACTGCGAGGCATTTACAGAGAGGCACGATGAGGAGTGAGGAAGTATGCCCCATGTCCTCCAGAGCCTCTGGGAACTCAAACCCTGAGACTCAGCTGTGGCAAAGGCATTTGAGCAAACTAACCAAACAAAATCAGAATCCAAATCCTGCCCCTCAAAGAAGCTTCCAGAACATGCCAGATCCGGCTCATTCTGAGATTCAAAATGCAGTTACTTAGAATGGACTAAGGTTTCTCTTTTTTTTTCTCCAGTTTTCCTAAATTATGCATTGCATTTATAATGAAATGTCACTTCAATTAATTAAAATTAAATACAACAGAACACAACAGATAGAAATTAATAACTGAGAATGAAGAGCTTCCTCTGCCACTTAGCAGCATGAGACATCGTGCTCTACAGAGGGAAAGGGGAGGGGCAGAGATTACATAACTCCCTGCAGAAACCGGAAGCCACTGTAAAAGGAAAATAATTGCTTTAAGATTAAAACATATACTGCCAATTTCCTCTGAGCCATTAACCTGTGAGTTTCTGAGAGTCAACAGCATATTCTATTTTACTCATTTGGACAGAGATAGATGCACGAATGTCTTTGGTTCTTGATGGTCTCCACTGTGATGTTCAGTGTTTTAGGTCTCAATGGGGACATGGCATAATGTTAGGTTGCCCTTTGTGAGAAACAGTATGTGAAGTCTGGTGGGGTGGCAACCACGAGGCAGGAGGATTATCACGAGTTTGAGGCAGTCCGGACTATATAGCCAGATCTTATGCCAAGAGGGAAAATAGGGAAGGAACAGTTAGAACCTACAGCAGTTCACCAGGAAATGGCTGCTGGAGAGAGCCAGAATGCCTGTCTGCAGTGCTAAGGCAACAGGGTGCCATGCTACAGTCCACCACCAGAGGCATCAGAACACCAGGTCCTACCATCAAGAGGGACAGCGGGAGCCTAGGCTGGGTCTGAACCCTGCTCTCTGGTGCACTAGCCCAGGGGCTTTCAGTAAACCCAGGAAGTCGGTCTTAGGAGAGATGGCCCCCAAACCACAAATGAAAACTGGGAGCCAAGTGCCGAACCTGAAATGGGCCCGGTTCAACAAGAAGCTGGGCAGGAAGAACACATACCCACCAGGAGGGGAGGGGTACAGACCCCCACACACTAGGAAGAGGAAGTGCCCCTCCCCACATACAAACACGTACCCCTAGGGACTTTTAAAGAGTTGTGGGTGTCCTATGGTCTCACAAGCCAGAGGGGAGAAGAAAAAGGAACTGTTCCCCCTCAGATCCAACCCATGGACCCCCAAAGAGCTACAGCCACACTGGGTTTGGCATTTGGCTTTCCTGAGTCTGATGCTGGATGTGCGGGTGTCCGGTGACAGGGAGAGATGGCAGTGAGCCCCCCCCCCAATCACCATCTCAGTAACAACGATCTCTGACAGTGTTGAGGTCCAGAAAGGGTCTGAGGTCTAGAGGTGTGTGTGCGCGTGCCCACCATGTAAACACTGCAAGATCTATTTGGTATCAATTTCTAGATATTTTTTTCCATAGAGATCAGAGCTGGCTTTCTCCCTGCATAGGAGCTGAGGTTACCAGGAAGCTACAAGCTTTTTCCCATAATAAGTTTATTTTTTCGTGTCAGCACTATCTTTTTCAGGAGGGACACTGAGGCATGGAGGCCATGCTGAGTTCTCAGCAACAGGACTCCAGGTGTGAGGGCCCAGAGCCCTGAGCTATACACTGCCTGCTGCCTCGGCTATGATCACTGCTCTGCAGAACCGAGCCGGCTCCCTTCTCCTCGGCATTACATTTGCTTCCTGAACGTTTTTTTTTTTTTCTTTTTCTCCGTGTGCTTCGTAAAAACATGGCTAGTCCTGAACGAAATCCGGTGTGTTTCAAAGTGTGTGGGGGGGGGTTGACTACATTTAGCATCCTCCTCACGGGACCCTCACCCCGTTTCCAAGTCCTCCCTGCACTCTGCAATGCTCAACTTCCCTGGGTCTCAGCCTCCTACGAGGCCGCCCGCCTGCACTACTGTCCTTTCTTCCTCTGTGGGGGTCACCATTCTTCCTTCAGTACATCTGGGTGGCATTTACGTGAAAGCAGCGAAAAGGGGATAAACAGCAAGGGTCGCCTGCGTGCTTGCTCAGACTGTAAGCGCCGCCTGTTCTGCAGGGGTCCAGCTCGGGTTTGCAGCACAAGCCTAGCTGGCGATCAGCCTGCTCCTGATTTAGCCACCTGAGTTCTAAAAAATATAAGCTAAGGCTCAGCAAGGGGTCCGGGTCTGGGTTCGGAGCAGAACCCGGATGCAGTGGTGGGGGTCCAGACACACCCGCTGGGGACCAGGTCCTCTCGGCAGCCAGCAGCCCTCAGGTCCTGCGGCAGTCGGCGCCTGCGATTCCACGCAGGTGGCGGTAGGGGGCGCCGTTGAAGCTTGGAAGACGCTTTTCCGGCAACTACAGAGTCATGCTTTGCTTTTCTTTTTCAATAATAAATCCACAGAGCTTGTTTTTTAACCCCCACCAGAGGTTAAAACAGTTTCATAAAAAGTTTTTGGTAAATTCATGGGTAACTTTTTGAGGTTATGTGAGGTTGTTGTCAAAAAAATAAAAAGAAAGGGAAAGAGAAAAACAGCTTTTAGTTGTTCCCTCTCTGCTCATGTAAGACCAGAGTCACAGGAGAGCGGACGGGAGGGGGGGCTTGGAGCTTTGTGTTTTTCCAGAACAGTCCACGCACAGCCTCAGCTCCCCAGCCCCCCGGAAGCCAGTCAGGGGGGCCAGGGGCCGTGGGCGGCTGCCCAGGGTGTGCTCTGCACCCAGCCTGCAGACAGCTGCCCCCCCCCAACCTTTCTCCTCTCCCCCCCAGTCTCTGCCAGCTCCCGGGCTGCTGTGCCGCAGCAGCCGCCGCCGCCTTCTCGATTATTCTAAGGCTCCCAGCCCGCAGCCCCCTCCCCAAAGCGAGTGGTGGGGCTTTTTGCATGCATTTCCCAAGTGGAAGTCAGAGTAGGGGTTAAAAGGAATAAGGAGTTTATCGGATTGATAAGAAAGGCGGCAGGAGGAGGAAGAGGGAAACAGTGAGTTGAGGGAGGGGGCGTTGCACATTAACTATGATTCAGAGACTCAAATGCATAGAGTTCGTTTTTCATCTGCCTTCAGCTAGAAGAAGGAGAAAAAAAATATAAGGAAATTATAGAAAATTGAGAAGCAAACATCCCCGAGAGCGCTGTTCACCCGGGGGTGCTTTAATGAACACTTAATAATTTCAAACGCTGGTACTTAGAAGTGGCTTTTGTCCGTCTCCAGCATGCCAGGTGCCTTGTAGCCATCAAATGCTAATACCTTCGAGGCTGGGGAGGGGGGGCACTTCTGAAAGTTAAAGAAATAAGCCAACGTTTTAAGAGTTTAATCAGAGGGGGGGGATTCTAGGGACCTCTCTTTTCCTCCACGTGTGAACCTGGGCATGACTCCCTGCCAGTGAGGATGGGGAGGGGTGGCCTTGACAGACACCTCTGACCCCCTGGGCCATACTGAAAATCAGATGAGGGAAAACATTTGACTAAAACTCTCAAATGAGGAAGCAGGAAGCTGCTTATTGTTGGAGCTGATTCTCCGACCTCCCTGTCAGCATCCAAGGTTGGGGTGCCAAGGTTGGGGTGAAGGCCAATAGGAGTCAGGGAACCTGTCTGAAGGCTAGGGACTCCTTGGGCTACCTCTGGGACAGCCAACAAAGGTGTTCATGAAGCTTAAACCCTTGCCTTCCCTTGGTCTACCTAGATACCCACTCCCAGGCAGCTGAATGAGACTCCAAAGCTCTTGGTTCGCTCCCATGGCCTCAAGACATCTTGTCTGGGGTGAAAACGGTAGTGCGCCCCCTACTGTCTGCCACCGTGGTCACCATGATACTGAGTGCCGTAATTCCGTAGCTGCACTTGGACCCCCGAGGACCCCTGTAAAATGGGCCTCTCATCAATCCTCTCCACACACACCCCCACGCCCCCACTCCCGCCCCTGCCGTCCCCTTGGAGTGAGTCAGGGCTTCCAGACAGGAGCCAGATTAGATGAATCACAGAGGCAGTAGCTATACTCCATTTTACAGATGAAGGCCCTCGGGCAAAAAGAGACAGATGTCCCTTGACTTAGAAACAAATGAATTCTAACTCCGCAAATGAAATTACCAGTCTTTGTCTGCCCCCCTGTCCTCCCCTCCCAGCGTCACAGGAAGCGGAGAGCGAGGACAATGGCTTCCCAGGTGAGTTGGGTACAAGTTGGGGGATTTCAGGGCAAAGCATTGGGGCAGCAGATGCTCAAGCAAAAAAAAAAAAAAAACAAGTTTCATCAAAACAACCTTGTTCTCAACTCCCAGCCAGATGTGGACACCTAACCCCTCTTGATGCAAAGGGATTAGGAAAGGTTAGGCAGGTGGTAAAGGGCTATTAGCATCAAAATCAAACGTCCACAGCCCCCCCCCTGTGACATCATGGGGGGGGCTTAAAGGACTGAGCTGCAAATCCCCTTCTCCTTGTGACTCTGTCACCTAAGGTTGACAGCGTATCACCTAACATGTCCCCTCCACGGCTCACCTTCCTGCCAGCACCCTGGTTAGAATTAACCCTGAAGGCTCCAACCAAAGAGGCCGCCCAG
Source organism: Mesocricetus auratus (assembly GCF_017639785.1). Taxonomy (NCBI): domain Eukaryota; kingdom Metazoa; phylum Chordata; class Mammalia; order Rodentia; family Cricetidae; genus Mesocricetus; species Mesocricetus auratus. The sequence goes on along the minus strand of NW_024429209.1, from coordinate 21,017,752 downwards.
GAACTGGAGGGGTGGCGGTTGATGAGAGAGGGGGACCCAACAGGGGTGAGGGTGCTGTGCACCCCTACTCTGCCTTCTGCTCTCATCTGGTTGTTCGTTCATCTATCATCTCACATGAGAAAGTTCTAGAATGAAATTCAGACTTCGTTGGTAGTGCCTTTGGGAAGGGACTCTGCTAAGCCAAGGGTAACCAAGGGCTTGCGGCAAAGTGCTCGGAAGCCCCCTCCCATTTCCACGGACACCCGCCCACGTCTTGTTTCAAGTAACCCCATCTGGACCACCCTTTGAAACCCCTTCATCCTGCCTTGCCACGCCCCAGCTGATCTGGTCATCAGTGCCCAGGGCATTTTTGCCTTCCCGCTTTCTCTGTATGTGGAGGGAGGTGGGGGGGGCATCAAACTTCCCAAGGTTGGGGCTGTGGCTCCATCGGTAGAGGGCTCGCCTCACACACACAAAGCCCCGGGTTCAATCCCCAGCACTGCATGAACAGGGCATGGCAGTGCACGCCCGTCGTCCCAGCGCTCTGGAGGCGCAGGCAGAAAGAGCCAGAATTTCAAGGTCATCCCGGACTACACAGGGAGTTCAAGGCCAGCCTGGGCTACATGAGACCCTGACTTGAAAATCAGAGAGGGAGGGAGGGACCAGGGGGACAACGACAAGTTATTCCAATAAATAAGACTAATGATTGCTAAGGAAACAGAGTTTTAGATAAACAAATAAATAGTGGTTAAGTGCCATTTGCGTCCACTGACTGTTTCAGCACGTATGGTTTCAAAAAAATAATAACAATAATCTTTATGATCCAAGGAGGGAAGCAGGGAGGATGGAGACGCCAGCCAGGCCCCCAGGCCCCCCAGGGCTCCGTCTGCAGTGGGGGCTGGATGGCGAGGCCTTGGGAACAGGTGCAGACGGGCTGCAGCCCCCTCCACTTCCTGTTTGTGCCGCAGCGAGCTCTCCTCTCCCTCCTCCTCCAGCCGGCCTTGTCAAGACCCCTCATTCAGAAGCTTAATCACATCGGGCCAGCTCATCGCGCCCGCCGCATCTGTAATGACTTGTTTACCAGTCTCTGGCTCCCCTTGCCAGACCCAGCTCTCCCAGAGGACAAGGGCCATGTCGTGTTCTCATTTGCCTGTAGTCTGCTCCCACACACTGCCTGGCACACGGCAGGGCCGGTGATTGCGTGCAAACCTCAGGACTCATCTCCTTCGTAAAGGCGTCATCATGATCCTCCAGCTAGTCCCTGAGTACCTTTGAAAAGAGCCCCCCCCCCGGCATCTTCTGCCTCCCTCCTCCACCTCATGGGGTGTCGAGGCCCCGCACCTGCTCATAAGAACACCTTCCTTGCATTAACCTAGGGGTGAGGCACCACCCCCAGATTTGTACGGACGAACGACAGTGCCTCTTGTCGTATGCCTGACCCCTCCTCTTTCAGGTAACCATCTCTCGCTCTCAACAGCTCCACAGAGGGGACTAAGTTCCCAGGGCTGGCCACACAATATCTCAGCGGCTAGGTTCAAGACAGGCAGTGACCCAGACTAGACCTGACTAGACCTGGGACCTGGGCTGGGGCAAGAAGCTGAGGTCACAGGAACAGAGGGAGGCCGTGGGTGCTCCTGCTGCCTAGAGACAAAGTAACAGAGTCCAGCAGACATCAGTAGAAGCTGGGCCAGGACAGACCTGAAGCCATTTTGTTATTTTCCTTACATAAGATAATGGTTCCTTCTCTTGTCGCTAGTGTGTGTGTGTGTGTGTGTGTGTGTGTGTGTGTGTGTGTGTGTGTAGACAGACTGGAATCAAGTCTGCTCTCCTCACAACAGAATCTTCCTAACACAGGTATACAATGTACAGTGTTCAAAAAATAAGACAACAGGAAGACAGTAAAGGCTCTAAAGGGCTTGGGAGATGGTTCAGTCTGCAGATGCTTGTCCCTCCACCAGGAAGCCCTGGGCCCTGCTCCCTGTGCTCCCATAAAAGCACCAATGTGAAGGCAGAGAAGTGAGAGT
>NW_024429209.1:20235749-20298249 GCF_017639785.1 Mesocricetus auratus | reverse complement strand
GTTCTGGAGTGGGCAAGCAGATGGCTCTACCCTGAGCATAATCAGAAAAACGCCCACCAGGTATTTCACTGTAAATAGCTGGACTGCTCACTGTGTGGCCTGCATGTCAACTAGGGGTAGAGAGGGAGAAAAGAGGGGGAGGAGGACAGAGAAGAGGGGAGGGGGAGAGGAAAAGGCAGAAAGGAAAGAGGGGAGGAGAGAGGATTTCACACGAGGCACCTAGCTCAGCTCTGCCTGTCTGACTTGCAAACTCCAAGCTGCGTCCCCAGGGCCATTCTTACCGTCAGCTCTGGGGTCTCAGAAGTTGGTGAGTGTACCCATCCCTCTCCCTGACTCCATGGGGTCCCTTTCTAAAAGTGTGAGCAGATGGGGTGTTTCCAGATCATATCAGCAACCTCAGACTGTATTCCCAATGGGCGATACTTCCTACAACATGTTCTACACACATACACATGCCCGTGCACGTGCACACACACACATGCACACACACCATTACCTGACCTGGCAGATGGACACAGAAGAAAGGTGTTGGGAAAGTCCTGTTATTTGCCTGTTATTTGTCAATAAAGTACTGTTGAGCCAATAGGAATCTAGATAGGTGGGGCTAGGAATCGAGGAGGATTCTGGGAAGGAGAAACACAAGAGAGTTCGAAATGTAATGCCATTGGGGTAGGAAGCCCGGAAACCTCTCCGGTAAGAGACATACTTAGATTAACAATTATGGGGTAATTACTTAAGTCAGAGCTAGCCAGTAAGAAACAAGCAAGGCCAACAGCTTCATAATTAATACAGCGTCTTGTGTGTTTATTTGGGGACTAAAATCCAGCAGAGCCCAGGAGGCTGGCAGGGGATAAACCAAAGCAGCGAGCAAGAAAAAGCTGCTCTTTACAGAAAGGCTTCAGACTGGCCTGTCTGGGTGAGTCATTTCCTAAGACCATGCTCATTTTCGTCCATGTCACAGGTCCTCACTGACCGGTTGCTGTGAGGTGACACTGCAACCACCCATTTTCATTGGTAATCCAGCACCAAACAGATCTAATTTTCATTTCCACTGCTGTTTTAGACACGATGACCATGGCAGAATCTGTCTCTATGGGGAAGAAGGCATCCGGAGATCTGAGTTTCAGTGTTTTGCTTTTCAACATGTGGGTACACCATGAATAAGAAAAACTGATCTTTTTTTGGTCATGGCCCTAGAGATAGATCGTCAATAGAACTCAAACAATTGGTTTCTTAGTGCACAAAGGCATTCCAGGGCCACACTGACTGGTGATGGGCTTATCCAGCCAAAGTTTGACTTGTAGTCTCCCAAAACGGGGCCTACTAACTTCTGTCAGGGATGAAGTTTCTGCTTGGCTGAGACTACCTGCAGTCCACCCACCAAGCACTCCCGGTTCATCTGCTAATGATCATCCAGACCCTAGCATGAAGTCACTGACGGGTAAAATGTTACACACCAGCATGCAAAGCATTTGCCCTTGGCAGACTGTCCTCAGTGTGACCTTGGCAGACTGTCCTCAGTGTGCTCTTGGCAGACTGCCCTCAGTGTGACCTTGGCAGACTGTACCCAGTGTGACCTTGGCAGACTGTACCCAGTGTGACCTTGGCAGACTGTCCTCAGTGTGAACTTGGTAGACTGTCCTCAGTGTGAACTTGGCAGACTGTCCTCAGTGTGCCCTTGGTAGACTGTCCTCAGTGTGCCCTTGGTAGACTGTCCTCAGTGTGAACTTGGCAGACTGTCCTCAGTGTGACCTTGGCAGACTGTCCTCAGTGTGACCTTGGCAGACTGTCCTCAGTGTGAACTTGGTAGACTGTACCCAGTGTGAACTTGGCAGACTATCCTCAGTGTGCCCTTGGCAGACTGTCCTCAGTGTGACCTTGGTAGACTGTCCTCAGTGTTATCTTGGTAGACTGTCCTCAGTGTTATCTTGGTAGACTGTCCTCAGTGTGACCTTGGCAGACTGTCCTCAGTGTTATCTTGGCAGACTGTCCTCAGTGTGAACTTGGTAGACTGTACCCAGTGTGACCTTGGCAGACTGTACCCAGTGTGAACTTGGCAGACTGTCCTCAGTGTGAACTTGGTAGACTGTACCCAGTGTGCTCTTGGTAGACTGTACCCAGTGTGCTCTTGGTAGACTGTCCTCAGTGTGAACTTGGCAGACTGTCCTCAGTGTTATCTTGGTAGACTGTACCCAGTGTGAACTTGGCAGACTGTCCTCAGTGTGAACATGGTAGACTGTACCCAGTGTGCTCTTGGTAGACTGTCCTCAGTGTTATCTTGGCAGACTGTCCTCAGTGTTATCTTGGTAGACTGTACCCAGTGTGACCTTGGTAGACTGTCCTCAGTGTGACCTTGGCAGACTGTACCCAGTGTGCTCTTGGTAGACTGTCCTCAGTGTGACCTTGGCAGACTGTCCTCAGTGTGACCTTGGCAGACTGTCCTCAGTGTGCTCTTGGTAGACTGTCCTCAGTGTGACCTTGGCAGACTGTCCTCAGTGTGACCTTGGCAGACTGTACCCAGTGTGCTCTTGGTAGACTGTCCTCAGTGTGACCTTGGCAGACTGTCCTCAGTGTGCTCTTGGCAGACTGTCCTCAGTGTTATCTTGGCAGACTGTCCTCAGTGTTATCTTGGTAGACTGTACCCAGTGTGAACTTGGCAGACTGTCCTCAGTGTGAATGTGGTAGACTGTACCCAGTGTGCTCTTGGTAGACTGTCCTCAGTGTGACCTTGGCAGACTGTCCTCAGTGTTATCTTGGTAGACTGTACCCAGTGTGACCTTGGTAGACTGTCCTCAGTGTGACCTTGGCAGACTGTCCTCAGTGTTATCTTGGTAGACTGTCCTCAGTGTGACCTTGGCAGACTGTCCTCAGTGTTATCTTGGTAGACTGTCCTCAGTGTGCTCTTGGTAGACTGTCCTCAGTGTGACCTTGGCAGACTGTCCTCAGTGTTATCTTGGCAGACTGTCCTCAGTGTTATCTTGGTAGACTGTACCCAGTGTGAACTTGGCAGACTGTCCTCAGTGTTATCTTGGTAGACTGTACCCAGTGTGAACTTGGCAGACTGTCCTCAGTGTTATCTTGGCAGACTGTCCTCAGTGTTATCTTGGTAGACTGTACCCAGTGTGAACTTGGCAGACTGTCCTCAGTGTTATCTTGGCAGACTGTACCCAGTGTGCTCTTGGTAGACTGTCCTCAGTGTGACCTTGGCAGACTGTCCTCAGTGTGCTCTTGGCAGACTGTCCTCAGTGTTATCTTGGCAGACTGTCCTCAGTGTGAACTTGGTAGACTGTACCCAGTGTGACCTTGGCAGACTGTACCCAGTGTGCTCTTGGTAGACTGTCCTCAGTGTGACCTTGGCAGACTGTCCTCAGTGTGCTCTTGGCAGACTGTCCTCAGTGTTATCTTGGTAGACTGTACCCAGTGTGAACTTGGCAGACTGTCCTCAGTGTTATCTTGGTAGACTGTACCCAGTGTGCTCTTGGTAGACTGTACCCAGTGTGAACTTGGCAGACTGTCCTCAGTGTGAACGTGGTAGACTGTACCCAGTGTGCTCTTGGTAGACTGTCCTCAGTGTGAACTTGGTAGACTGTACCCAGTGTGACCTTGGCAGACTGTACCCAGTGTGAACTTGGCAGACTGTACCCAGTGTGAACTTGGCAGACTGTCCTCAGTGTGAACTTGGTAGACTGTACCCAGTGTGCTCTTGGTAGACTGTCCTCAGTGTGAACTTGGTAGACTGTACCCAGTGTGACCTTGGCAGACTGTACCCAGTGTGAACTTGGCAGACTGTCCTCAGTGTGAACTTGGTAGACTGTACCCAGTGTGCTCTTGGTAGACTGTACCCAGTGGAGCCTCATCCGATCCTGTCAGAAGCCACATCTCCACCACACAGCAGAGATTCTGAGGTTGGACCCTGAAGCCCAGGTACCTTGCCCCCACCTAGAGCTCTGAGAACTGTATGAGAGAATAGGCACAGAACTCTCAGGCCACGTGAGGTCCAGACAGAAGGCTCAGCGCACGGCAACCACAAGATCATAATGGACCTAATTAACATGCTTCCAAGATAACACATGAATATTGGATATCTTTTTATAGGACTGATATGAATTGGGAAAAGTTTCTCAGAAACACCGTGTTTATCACACACCCTCCCTCTGACCACTCCTCAGTCTCCCAGGCTTGAATACACCCTCACTAACTTCATAAACATTTGCAGAGACCAACCGTGCTTCGAGCTACACAGGGAGAGGGAAAATTCCAAAGAGCAGGGCACAGGCTGGGTCTCAGGGCCTTCTGCAGCTCCCCGGGGAAGCAAAGCCTGAGTGCTAAGCCAGACATCGGTGTTGAGCAGATACAGACAGCAAGCCCAGAGGAAGGCAGGCTGTCTACTTCTGGAGTGACAGAACTTTGGGAACCGTGGAGGCAAGCGTGAGAGCAGACTCACCGAAATAGAAACCTCCGTAACAGGTCAAGCTCGGGCTGGAGCACAGGCTGTCATTCAAGGCCCAGGATCCACTATGGTCTACAGATGGAGAGACCAAGGCTCAGCCGGAGGGAGTGGAAGGCTAAGGAGTGAGGGAAGTGTGCCGTGACGGGAGCAGCCCGGGACAGGAGCGAAGAGCTCCCTCGGAGGCAGGAGGGGTGGGAGAAGCTGTCGATGCTGTGCATGGATTCTTTGCTAGCTCACAATGTAGGATACCTTGTTAGCCCACACTGGAGTGTGTGTGTGTGTGTCGCCTGGAGCTAGCATAACAGGAGGTTGTGAGCCACTATATGGGTGCTGGAAACCGAACCCTGGTCCTCTGGAAGAGCAGCCCAGCGTTCTTAACCTCTGATGGGTCTCTCTAACCCCATAGGCCCCACGTGTCAGTTCTTAAAGGTAACTCGGGGCCAGAGGTGTAGCTCAATTGGTCTAGCGTGCTTGAAGCCCTCAAGCACCGTGTAAACCAGGGGCAGTAGTGTGTGTCTGTCATCCCAGAACCCAGGAGGGGGGCTGGAAGATCAGGAGTTCAAGGTCGCTCTCTCTAGTTCCAAGCCAACCCTTAGGGAGCAGGTGCAGGTCTCTCTACCTGCATGCTATGAGTCTGCCTAGCATCCCCTCCCTGCTGGAAGTTTTGGAGAAGCAACCTTTGGACTGCAGTGTTGGCAGGAGGGAGACTAGCTCACTACTTTAAAAAATTAAAAGCCTCAGCCATTGGGTTGAAATAAAACTCTTGACTCTGCCAAGAACTTCAAAGTCAAGATTAAAGGCTTTTTTTTTTTGACTTAAAGGCACGGCATGGATGTCTTTGGGTAGTCGCCTGCTTCTGCAGAATTAATAGTATCCACCGTTCTCTAAACAGGTTGTAATAACAGCACAGTCTGTGTGCTAAGGTCTCTGGCTGATAAAGTGGGTGGGAATAAGCAGTTTCCACCCCCAAATCCGCTAAGGCAGAACAGTTAACCCAGTAGACCGTGGGTAACGACGTTTGGTTGTCTATGAATTAATTTCTAGCGAGGAGCGCTAGAAGCTAATGTATGTCTCTGGTGAGGCAGTGTGCCCAGAAGTCTTGATGTTCATATGGATATGTTATCATTGTGTTTCTATTATCTCAGCAGGGTGAGGAGCCAGCTGGAATGTCCTCCGGGGTTAATGGGCGCTTTGGAAGATGGGTGTACGCAGCTTTGGCAGGGGAAAGATGCCGGATCACCCACTTCCACTCAGGGGAGGCTGTGAAATCCGACCCCACTCACCCCCAGGCCTGCTGGGTCGCCACTCCACTCCACCCTGTCTGAATGAGAGCCACGGCACACCCGCCTCTCTCCCTACTAACAGAGCCTGGCTGTTTTTGAAAACCTAAGACAGTTTTGCACCCTGGTTACACCACATTTATCCTCAGATCTCCCTCCACGGGGAGGCTGGTGTCAGGCTACATCGATCCCGCAGCCTGGCATTACCATGACTTCCCCACAGCAGGCCGACACGGCACATAGGTTCCTCTCATCTCTGGGATGGGTTAGCCACTCCTCGGGATAAGGTATGAAGGGCTGTGAAAATAAACTCGCTATGGCTCCTATGTGTCTCCACCCACCTGTATCTCTTTTCTTTTGGGTCGCACAGCATCCCTGAGAAATGATTAATACGATGTTTCATTTAAATACAGAACAATCTAGATGCTGAATAGGAGTGTACCAGCGCCCAGATGCAAGAAAGCTTGAAATTAACAGGCTGCAGCGACAGAAAGTAGAAGATTGATTTCATTTTCTTATCTTATGCTCCCTTTTTATGTCTTTCCCGACATTCAAGGGAGATTAATTAATCCAGGCGCCATCTTTCTGCTGGCAATTTCATATTATGTTTGACTACTTAATAGAAATTGGAGACATAGCCAGGCGACGCCGAAAGCGTGTCCCAGAGGACCAGGGAGAAGTCGGTGTGTCATGGTGGCAGGCTTCATGACTACTGTCAGAAGGCAGAGTGTAAAGTAAACTCTGAGAGGTCTTCATTCATTCCGCAGCCATTCCCCCCACAGCTGCTGCAGAGCTGGGCTGAGGTCTCTTCACACTGCCTTCTCCTTGAGAGAACTTCAGGCTGCTCCCGCCTGTTTTTTAGGGTGATTTGGAACCAAAGTGAAATTCAGTAAATATTTATTGAACAGCAGCCATATGTTCAGTTCCATTCTGGCTGTGGGGGGGAATACCAAAAGGGGTTCAGCCACAGTGACTGTCACCGAAGGCCTCAAAGCTAATTGGGAAGGGGAGATATACGCCTGCAATTCCAGGCAATTATGGTAATGGAACACACTTAAACGCTGGGAGCCTGTTTACCCACGTTTTTTTTTTTTTTTTTTTTTTTTTTGTATGACTCTCCAACACCATTGGAATCTCTCAAGAGCTCAGGAGGGGAAGTGGGGGGTGGGGATGGGGATAGGGGTGGGGACTATGCGGAGAGCCTGGCTTTGCAAATAACAAACAGGCTCACTGGGTTGGGAAGGGTTTCACCCTGCCAAGGGGGCAGCCAGGCCTCAAATGCCCAGTCTGTGGTATGTTTGCATGGGATAGCTGGGCAACTCAAATGCTCGAAGACTGGAGATGGGAGAAGCAGAGGGGGCTCTCCCAGATCCGCAGCAACGAGAGAGCTGACCCTGCAGTACGTCCGCCCACCTCGCTGACGCTCTAGCCCAGGTCTTCCAGCATGGGGTCTACCAGTGACAGTGGAGGAGGGCTCCTGCCCTGGACTCATCCGCATGAGAACCTAGAGAGAGAGAGACCCAGAGCAGGAAGGGCCAGCATCAAAGTCCCCTGGGGCTACCCTGGAGTTCACACAGCCCCTTAGCCAACTCGGAGCCCTGGGCATCAAAACCAGTGCTGACCAGTGGCTTCTCAATGGGGCGAGGCAGATTTTAGGGCCCCTTGACACTGTCCTGTGGGCAAGCCTTCGAGCAAGGTTGTGAGGCACCCAGCTTTCCGGAGAGCAGCCTCTCAGAATGAGCCACCTTTGCTTCTCAAAGGACAGATGACATCATTTCTCCTCAAGCCCATTAGAGACACAGATCGATGGCAAGAAATAAAGTTTAGATTTTTCAAAACTCTTTGCAGCAGATAGTCTCGGGAGACCAATTGCAGGCAAAATGATGACAAGATTCCTAATTAAATATAATTAAATAAGCATTAAGAAGGAGGCTGCCGTGCCTCTCTCATATCAACCGCAGTGTTCCAGAGGACCAAAGCAAGAATGTCATCCTTTGGGAAAAGGCATGTAAGCCCCCAGTGAGTAACCCTGGGAAGCAGAGCAGGATTAATTCCTCCAGAGTCTGCAGAGATGCAGGACCAGTACCAGAAAGGGTGATGGAGAAGAGCACACCCACACAGAAATGGCCATTTTAGGGGCCACATTGTTAACATTCCAGAGGGTGTGCCATTCATATGCTGTGCGACCTTGACACATTGATCCATGTCTCTGTGCCTCTTTTTTCCCCCTGTAGACCAGTTTCTTATAACAAAGATGCAAAACAAACCACACACATTGTATTTCTTTTGTTTGCTTGTTTTTCCAAGACAAGGTTTCTCTGAGTAACAGTCCTGGCTGTCCTGGAACTCATTTTTGTAGACCAAGCTGGCCTCAAACTCACAGAAATCGCCTGTCTCTGCCTCCTGGGTGCTGGGATTAAAGGTGTATGCCGCCACCTTTACACATTGCATTTTTAAAGCTTTGACAGACTTTTAGATTAAAAAAAAAAAGCATAAGCAACAACTATGTAGTGAAAAAATACATAATTTTAGTAACATAGTTAATGAAATTCAATGTACTTGAAATAATATTCCAACAGGCAGCTTATGCGAAACGTTGACTAAGTAGATGTCACTCTCCCACTGGTTTATTCCTTATTAATTTATTTATTTATCACAAGTCTGGGATCTGGTTCTTGTGCCCAGACAGCCCCTCTCCATATGGACCAACTGTACTTTCTGTGCACAGGAAGTAATTACCACATTGTCTGGCCAGAGCCAACCCAAAAGCCAGACTTAAGAAGAGAATTATGAGGCTTGGGGGGGGGGGTTCTATCTCAGTGGCGGAGTACTCACTTAACACGCACAGGTCTCGGGCATTTAACTGTGCCTCTCCGTGTCGTTAGCACCCAGGAGATATGACATTAATAGCAGACAGCTCATTTAAAGAAAAGAATGGTTACACAGAGCTCCTAGCTATGATGTCTCCCCTATTGAATCCCTCCCGTTAGGACAAACCAGGGTGTGGGGGGGGTGCGCCTAAGGCCCCACCCCCCGAGCCAAGGAACTAAAGGCAATTGATGGCAGCAGCATAGCCACTGGCAAGTTGTCCATATCCGACTCTCCCGTCTCCTGTAAGCGTCCCCAACTCAACTCAGTAGGTCACAGGAAGGGGAGAGGCAGATGCACGCATAGGGGGGGGAGGTCACAGGAAGATGACAGATGCAGGCGTGTGGGGTGGTTGTAAGGAAGAAGGGGGCATACAGAGAGCTTGGGAAGGGGATGAGATAGGACAATGGGGGCGAATATGCTCAAATTACATTGTATCCATGCAAAAGAGGAGTAAACAGGACAAAAGTAGCAGAGCCGAGGGCGAGGGGGCTGTTTTAGTGCCCTGGAACGCTCCGGGAACAAAGACCAGCTCAGAGAGCTCCCCCAGCTCGGCCCTAAAGCAATCAGTGGCTCCCAAGATTAAAATTCACCCACGGCCAAATTCTGTTATAAACAGCTCCATTCCACCTGGAGCCTGGAAGCCGGCAGATGCAGCCCCTCTCCTGGGCATACAAGTGATGGAAACCCCTCCTCGCTCCATCGCCCCCAGCCTTTAAATCAGCCGTGATTCCGGCCTGACACCGAGTTATGGCACGTTTACAGAGCCTCTGTAGGGCTCTCTAAATTTTGTGGCCACGGCTCGTTCTCACCCGGCAATCCAAATAAAAATAGCACTATTGATCACGAAACCATCGATAACATCAGCCCCCAAGCTGCACACGCGTGCACCTTTAATTGCTTTGTTCCTTTTATGTTTTCAGATATTACCATACGTGTCTGGGAGGCCAGTGGCCTCTGGTTGTGGGGGAGAGAGACCTGTGCCAGGCACACAGGGAGTAGAGCTTCCATTTGGGGCCCTGTGTTAGGGACTGTCAGGAAAATGCCACCAATTATGCTTAATTTCTCATTGCCAGCCCCCCCCACCTCAAGCAATTAAGCTTCGTTTGCTGTAACAGAGAAGCAAAGTGGTGATACCCCATAAATTAATCAAGAAATAAGGAATGAAGGCCGCGGTGAGCTGGGTGTTTGCACATCACACATGTGGGGCTCCAGATGCTGAAGACCATTTTTACCGCTATAAAAACTAAGAAAGAGGAAACTAGATGCTGTTCCAACTGACAGCCAGCCCTCCCTGCGGCACAGAGATGGCTCAGCAGCTTCTGGAATCTTCCTCCCTCCCCTGCGGGGCCTGGAGGATGAGAAAGGCTCCCCATCAGGGTCTCAAGTATGGTTTCTTCTTTTTTTTTTTCCTGGGGTCCACGCAACGGTGTGCAACATGAAGTGAAGTGATCTGCTCTGCAATTCGACAAGAAAGCCGGGAAATCAAAATTAGCACATGCTTCATTGAACGCCTGCCCAAAGCGTGATGCCGCCTCATCCTCGGCAAGGCAGCCTTCCTGACAGAGAGAATCATAAAGTTTCATTACATGTGAGGAAACAAGCACAAGCATGCTGAAGGTGCCCATCGGTTATGGGATAAATCCCAGGTAATTGAGACTATGATAAATTACTCAGAGTCAGACAATTTAAAAAGAGAAATCGTTAAGCTTCTTTCAAATATCTTTACTGAAAACAAATGGTTGTTAAAGTGTGGGTGTGCTTTAATTTGTTTGACATGTTAAGGGAAATGACAGGAGCTGAGGAGGGCCATGGAATTAGTGTGCGTCTTCCAGAGGCCCAATCAGTTCTTGAGGAGGTAGCTCAGTTGACACAGCGCTTGCCTAGCGTTTCTGAGACCCTGAACCCCAGCAACAACAAACCAGACATGGTAGCTCACACCTGTGATCCCAGCACTTGCAAGTAGAGACAGGAGGATCAGAAGTTCAAGGTCATCCTTTCCACACAGTGATTTAGGGGCCAGCCTGGGCTACTTTAAGGGAAAATGGGAGAGTGGGATCCAGACTAGGGGGTCTGCTCCTCGAATGGGTAGCTCAGGGAGCCCTAACACTCAACATAGAACACTTGACATGGTCTGGAAGTCCAATGAGCCCTAGTTACAAGGAGTCAATACCTAGTCTCTCGCAGTCTTCCCATGCCCCAAGGTCAGAGAATGCCTCACTCCCGTGTCCGCTACACACGGCAGGCTGGGAGCGCGGGCTGGAAATGATAGCGGCATAGGCACTGACGCATTCACAGGCTGTGCCTGCCTGCCGGGGAGACCATTAGCTGTGTTTTGCAGGCCCCTCCAAAGGACGCCTAGGAGGGGACCACCGAGGGATATGCAAATGAAATCAAACGTACCCTTCAAGGTTCACCACCAGCAATATGCCTTGGGAGGACCCTGGCTGCCGGTTTCTACCACATGACTTGCTGTGGCAGGAGAGAAGAGACTGCTCTTGGCATCTGACGCCTGAAGGCCAGCAGGGCTACTGCACATCCCACAGGGTCCAGGGGAACCTGCCATACTGAGCAACCAAGTCCCAACACCAGCAGCACTGTGTAGAGAAACCCTGCCTTTGAGATGGCCTCTGAAGAGTCTCCCGGGCAACTCGAGGAGGCCTGAACACGCTGGCAACTCTGGGAGCGCGAGGAGGAGTGTGAGTTCGTTCTCTCCAGAATTAAAGCTGAGGCACCTGTTGGGACAGGGTGTGTCTGTGACCCAGTCAGATTCCACGTGTAACTTGAAAGGTGAAAGTGATTTCTTTTATTCATCCTTCTGTAAGGGCCAGACCTCAGAGCCATCTCCATAGAGACCCCCTCCATAATGGCTACCCAGCAAAGTTCACTTCTGTCACAGAGGTTTCTTATATGTTTTTCTTTTAAGGAGAATTGACTCTGTCTGGAGAGGCCTTTAGACTATTCTTTCAAATAAAATCACACCAGAAGACATTAATGACAGCTTAGGATCAAAAGGGATGCAGCCATGTGACCCTCTCATTTGCATTGTAATTGCTTGCCCATCCTGGGAGGCGCCAGGATGGGAGATGTTCTCCAAGTGGTCCTGGGTCACTGCAGGGTGGTGACAGCATCTTGGATTTATGAACTAAGTGGTGACCTTGTAAGTATTGGTTTGGAGCCTTGTGATGGAGGCTGTGGCAACGGGCATTGCGACACCTAAACTATCAGATGTAATTTGGGGGCCGTGGGTGAAATTGCCTTGTGTTAGCTAGCTCAGGTTTGAGATTAGCTCACTGCAGAACAATGACTGATTTGTGTGTTCCTGTGAGCAGAGGGGACATTAGCACTATCTTCCAGAAGATGAACCAAAAAGGTTAGATGAGTCTTGTCCTGATCCTCTGGGGACAGCTCCTGGCATGGGAATTAGAACCCTGTTGTTGTAAAAAGCACCAAGTCGGGGCTGAAAGCTTCATCCACGTGAAAAATTGCAGCCTGAAAAATCCCTGTGTGCTCAGACTGGAGAGAGAAGCAGGACCGGGGACTGCAATGGAAACAGGAGGGGGGAGGGGCCGCTGCCATCACTGCTGGAGCCAGCAGACCACACCAAAGCCTGCTGACAAGCCTAGCTGCACCCTGGGCTTCTTCCCTAATTCCAAATCCCCGATTTGCGAAGAGGAGCCGCGAAAAGGCATACTGAGAAGAGAGACCATGCAGTCAGTTTCGGCTGTAACGTGCTTGGAAGACCCACCGTGGCCACTTCTGTACAGCGAGGGGCAGAGCCCTGGAAAATGACCCTTGCTGGCCTTCATACCTTTCCAGAGAACACTGTGCAATCAGTCTTTCTTTCCCTTCACTTAAAAGTTGAACTGAAATTAATATTTTTCCCAAACCAGTCAGTTTTAAAAGAAAGGCATAGTGCTTTGCCAGCGGGTAATTTCTTCTTGATTAAAGAGAGAGGATGGTGGTAAAATTGATGCTCAGTTAGCTCATAATGGATAGAGGCCTGTGTTTGATGCTCCTTGAGAATTCCAGGTGCCTGGGGATGGGTTTTTCCAGCAAGGGTTAGGCATCATGGTATTGGGCATCTGGTATGGGAGCTTTCTGGAACAAAGCCGACAGAAGAGAGGCAACTAGGGAAGCCGGAGCCTCAGATGAGGGCTAAGGGGGTATAAGCAAGAGCGGTGGGTCCTGCCGCCCAGAATTAGTTATTCCTTTTTCTCAGTAGTCCCTCAGTATTACTTGAAGCCTCTTGACCAAGTTCATCTAAGGACAAACTGCAGTCACCCTCCCCACCTCCCCGTGCATGGCCAGTCTCTGCTCCGGTGCAGATGAAGCTGGGGGAAGGGAGGAGGGGAGTGTCGAAGCCAGCGGAATGTCAGCCTGGTTCTTCTGATCATCACTGTTGGCATCTTGCTCTTGATGTCAACCAAGAAGAGCTAAGGACAAGACTAGTCCAGAGGAATCCAAACCCAGAGAGCCAAGTGGCTGGCCTGGGAGGTGTAGGGGATGGGTGGGGGGACTGGGGTGGAGGGGACGGTGGCGGGGCTGGGGCAGGGCAAGGGGGTCGTGATGCCTCAGTCAGGCGCTAGCTCAACCCTCAGAATCCACATTTCAGAAGTTGTGCGTAGTGGTGCGTGCTCGCAGTCTCAGCACTAAGGAGGTGAAGACACACACACACACACACACACACACACACACACACACACGGCAAACACGTGCAACTGCGGAGTGTACCCTGCGCAAGGCCAGGGGACCAAAAGGACAAGAGGGGTGAAAGGTCAGTTCCCGCTCTATTCGCAAAGCCACATACCCAGGGGCACATCCCTTTCCAGTCTGCACGAAAACACGAGCTGCTCACCCAGGAGAGCTCTCTGCCCAGAGGGCGCGCCACTCTCTACTTCACACAAAAACACCACGTGGGTTAGCGCTGCTGGCCTGGGCATACCGGACCTGGCAAGGACCTTGGCTCAAGTGTCCCAGCTAAATACACCAATCAGTGGTTAGTGGACCGCTCAGGCTAAACAAACGAAGCAGAAGGGAGTAGAGTCAGGGTGGGGCTCTGTGACCCATCCACAACAAAGCAGGAGGGCACCAGAGGTCTTTTGGGAGAGGGGGGTGCCCGGGACGCGGCTGGCAAGGCTTTAAGTCCGATCAGAAATAGACGGATGCTCTCAGAACATCTGTGCCACTTGTCTCCGTGAGCATTCTTGCCAGGCTAGTCATTACTGTAGCTCTTGGGGTTCACAGTTGAGCATGACTGATGATTAATTTTCTCCTCTAATAAAATTCACAGCACCTTCCAGCACCATGAAAGCTAACTAGTAGAAACGAGGCGGCCAGGTCAATAGCAACTTGATTTCTCCATGTCCTACAACTCCAGTATCTGGTGCCTTTAACAACAGGGTCTGACCCTCGAGTTAGGGAGAATAGCCAAGAGGATTTTTTTTTGAGACGGGATCTAAGCCTGGAGTTGGCTGATCCAGCTTTATCAGCCGGCCAGCGAGACCCAGGGCTTCCCCCGTCTCTGCCTCCTCAACGCTGGCTTTAATGCACTGCTATGCTCAGCTTCCAAGTGTGAGCTGTAGATCTGAACTCTGGTCTTCATGCTTGGGCCACAAGCATGTTGTTGACGGAGTCCTCGCTCTGGCCCAACTCCAGATGTCTGCTGTTTCGCTTTTCAGTAAAGTTTCACTGGGATGTGGAACGGCCCTGTGTTTACAGATCATCTGTAGGGCTGCCTTTGTGTTTCAGTGGTAGAGTCGTATGCAAAAGTCTCTCCTCATCCAAAGGGGAGTCGTGTCATTGGTGGTGCTGTTTGGGAAGACAGAACGTTTAGGAGATGCAGAGTTGATGGATGGGGTAGGGCTTGAGGGCAGTCATTGGGGGTTTTACAGCCTTGCCCCCACATTCTCTCTCTCTCTGTCTCTGTCTCTGTCTCTGTCTCTCTCTCTGTCTCTGTCTGTCTCTATTTCTCTGTCTCTCTGTCTCTCTCTGTCTCTCTGTCTCTGTCTCTCTGTCTCTGTCTCTGTCTGTCTCTCTGTCTGTCTGTCTGTCTCTGTCTGTCTCTGTCTCTCTGTCTCTCTGTCTCTGTCTCTGTATGCATGTATATAAATGTGACCAGCTAGAGTCTTGCTCCTGTTGTCACCACGCCTCCCTGATTGTGACAGCGCTCTTGTTCTGGAACACTTCTCCAATGGTTTTTGTTGGGCTGCTTTTATCACAGCCCAACAGCATCAGCAACTTTTATTGTGACAGAGTACCAGACAGAAACAACTGGAGGGGAAAGGGATTTATTTGGCTCTGACTCAAGAGACATGATGAGTCCATCGTGGTGAGGAAACATGGCAGCTGGGGACTGGTCACTCTGCTAAGGTGGGGGCTCTCAGCTCTGCATTTCACATCTTGGCAGAGCAGGAAGCAGACAAGTGAACTGAAAACAGGGCAGGCTAAACCTCAAAGACTTGCCCCAGGGACTGACTTCCTAAAGGCTCTCCAAAGCACCCCCAATGAGTCCACCGGCAGGGGAAGAGCTCAAGCATGTAAGCCTGTGAGGGCATTTCCAGTCCAAACCACAAGAGCACTGAACCCCATTGTCACTGTGTCTCTTCCCCATGCCTCATAACTCTACACATCGGCATGGAGAGCAGCAGCACCTAAGCATAACTGCAGAAGGGCTCAATGGCTAAGAGCACTTGCAGCTCTTGCAGAAGACCTGGTTCAGCTCCCAGACACACTGGGTGCCTCACAAGCCCAACACCAGTGGATCCGATGCCCCCTTCTGGCCTCCAAGGGCACCTGCACTCATGTGCACATACTCATGTGCGCGCGCGCCCACACACACACACACACACACACACACACACACACACACACACACACACACGAATTTTATAAACAAGGTCTTTAAAAAAAGAATAGCTAGGAGAATGATAACAACCTACTATAATAAAACTGCCAACATACTTTCTTTTGTGCTTTGGGTTATTATTAGGCAGATTGAGGGCTAATTTGAGACAAACCCTGTGACACCAGCATGGTGAGTTTGGTAATAGATGTAGAAACTATGGGACCAGAAGCTGTGTGTGTGTGTGTGTGTGTGTGTGTGTGTGTGTGTGCATATATGGAGATATGACCTCCTCAACAGAGCAGGACCAGCCACACAAGGGTCTGTCACACAGCTCAGAATGCAAGTGCTTTATCTCTGGAATCTCCCATACAACACCGTGGGACCGTGAGCAAACAGAAAGAGAACTTGTCGGGACTCCACCCCGTCAACAGTCCCTCAGCACAGTTCTCTCTCTACTTACATGCAGTAATGGGTTTCATTATGACACTGTCATACATGTACACAGTATATCTGGGGATACGTACTTGAGTCTATGTGTGCACACGTGTGTGTGTGAGTGTGTGTGGTATCTGTGTGTGTAGGATAGCATCAGATATCTTCCTCTGCTCTGTTTTGACACTGGATATCTCAGTGGAATCCGGAGTTCTTCAATCAGGCAAGAATGGACAGTGAGCTCCAGGGCTCCTACTGTTTCTGTTTCCCTGGCAGTGGGATTGCAGAATGCACCAATGTGCTCACCTTTTTACACGGGTGCTGGGTGTGCCAAGTCAGGTCTTCATGCCTGCAGGCGCCTCACTGCCCAAACGGCGGCTCAGCAGCCCCTCGGTCTACTTTTGTCCTATCTGCCTCCACTACCCTCTCTTATCTCCCTCCTTCTTCTCCTGGTGCCCTCCTCACCCCAGCTTGCCCCCCTTGTTATTTTGGGGGGTCTTTCAGAGCAGACCTCTTTATATTCAGTCTGCCCCTCTGGGTCATGCTTACTGGGGTGCTGTCTAAACAGACACATGAGGAGCCTGCAGCAGAAGCGGGTTCCTGTAGTAAACCCAGGACGAGCGCGTACGGGATCCAGGGCCCAGCCCAGCATCGCACCCTTGGTCACTGTGGTCCCTGACTGTGGCATGAAGCCTTCCTTCTTGCAGTCTCTGTGTCTGTCAAGGAGACAAAGGAGAGGAAGAAGATGGGCGTGGAGGCGGTGCTGTTCTCGCCAGCAAGAGATGCTTTAGAAATCCCAGCCACAGTTGGATGTGGGTTGAGTTGGGTGTCAAGGATTCATAAAGCGTAACGTGAGTTGGTCCTACCCCCCCCACCCCACCCCCCGTGTTGATGGATGCGGCCTTTGAAGAAGCTGGCAGAGGCCTCACCCGGTGCACCCAGGGAAGATCTGTGGGCGCATTTAGATGAAGGATCTCTTCCCGGCTCCCACGAGTGTTTAAGTTGACTTGCTTCAAACCAAGATCAAAGAACAGGCGAGAGAGATGGTTTCGCTGATTTGTATAAATCAGCCAGACAAACCGCGGCCTCGACAACTCCTGATGCTTCTCCAGTCGGAGATAACTAGCTAAGGGCCGTGGCAGGCAGCCTCCAAATGCCAGGCCCCTCCTTGGGAAACAAGTGTGGGGCGACATCGATCACCCAGGGCCCGACTTCACCGTGACTGTCTGGAGCCGTAATTGAAGAGGCTCCGAGCTCTATTTCTCCTGTATCCTTCAACCTTTCAGAGTGGATTTGAGTGATTATTTTGAACACTAAGGCCGTATATATTTGTCGAGCTTTCAAATGGTCGCAGACATATTGTCTTGTTTCAACTTCATAAGAATCAGATGAAATGATGGGGGCAGCAAGACGTCTGTCATCTTGTTGAGGAGGAATGGCGGCTCAAGGGTGTCAAGGGTCTTGCCCAAGGTCATCAGATACATGGCTGACAAAAGTAGGAAGAGACTCAGTGCCCTCCCCAGCCACATAGATCTCCCGTCTAGCCTGGATTCTGGAGGGTTCTGGGCATGCCTGCTCCTGGGCTGGGCACATTCACCGTCTCTTGGGGTCTTTAAACGGCCCCTGATCTGCGTATGTTTTCGGCTTTTTAAACGTTTCAGACAGTGGAAAGCATAGCAAAGGCTGCCTCAGAGTTCCCCATCGGTGATCTTTTTACACACGAGCTTCTGTGCAAGCACACACCAGGAGACTTTCCAAAACCAAATCTCGTTTCTGATCTGTGTGTACCTGAGATGCTTCCTGTACTGTCAAGCTTTTCAGATCTGTGAGTGAATTTGCATCCCCTGAGCCCTTCTGTCTGCCAAGAGCTGCTCAGGGACCAGCTGTTTTAATTCTCTAGAGCAGTGGTTTCCAGCCTTCCTAGCGCCGCAACTCCTTAATACAGTTCCTCATGTTGTGACGACCCCCAACCATAAAATTATTTCATAGCTACTCCATAACTGCAATTTTACTACTGTTATGAGTCATAATGTAAACATCTTATGTGCAGGATATCTGATATGCAACCCCCAAAGGGGTAGAAACCCCTATGTTGGGAACCACTGCTTCAGAGCAACCCATGAACCCCCCCTTGTACAGGTAGAAGAAGACTGAGAGTCGGAGAGGTCAGGTCGCTCATCCAAGGTCACACAGAAAGCAGGCAGATCCCAGAGGTCGTTTCTAGCCATCGCCTTCACGTTGCCAGCTGCCTGTTGACGATGCTTTGGGTTGCTGTGTTGCCTCGCAGTCTTCACTGTGTTTAACTGACTTAAGCACGCTTTGCTTTCACTAGGAAAATTTCATCTTTAAAAGGAGTTGAATTGGAGTCAAGAGATTGAGGCAAGAAGAGGGCAAATCCAAGGGCTGCTGGGGCTACAGGGTAAATCTGAGCCAGTCTAGGCAACTGAGAGAGAGTCTGCCTCAAAACTTTAAAATGGAATAAGAAGAGAGCTGGGGGTTGTAACACCTATCTTTCAACATATGTGTAAACTTTGTATATTGAATGGCAAAGAGGGTAAAGGAAATCAAGGACCTGAATGACCAGAGAGATGTTACAGCCGTGAGCTAAAGACAACACTGTCAAGCTTTCAACCCTTCCGTATACACAGCTCCACTCCAAATGCATTGCTGAAACCAGCACATCACCTGCCTCAACCAGGACAATGTTGTTTGTGCAAAGCAACAAGCCGAGGGCCTGGAGGGCACAAACAGGTAGACCTGAGGTCAGAGCCCCAACACCCAAGAAAAAATCAGGTGTGGTAGCCAGGTGTGGTTAGCCAGGTGTGGTAGCCAGGTGTGGTTAGCCAGGTGTGGTAACACATATATGTCACACTAGCACTGGAGGGCAGAGACAAGAGGGTCCCTGGAGTAAACTCTAGTTTTACTAGGAAACTATCTCAAATGATGATGATGATGATGGTGATGATGATGATGATAGTGATGATGTATAGGGTGATAGGTGAAGATGCCTGAAGTCTACTTCTGAACTTCATACACACACACACACAAATTTAGCTGAACACACACCAGCATACACACACACACACAAACACACACACGTACACGCACCCTCAACCTCTCCCCACATCAACACACAAAGACATCACCATGAAAAGGCCTTACAGAAATCCAATGGTCAGCAAGTTAATTTTAAAATGTAATTTTAAAAAGGATTCTTTTTTTTTTTTTTTTTTTTGGTTTTTCGAGACAGGGTTTCTCTGTATTGTTTTGGGGGCTATCGGTCCAGCCCGGCCTTGAACTCACAGAGATCCGCCTGCCTCTGCCTCCCGAGCGCTGGGATTAAAGGCGTGCACCACCACCGCCCAGCAAAAAGGAGGATTCTGATGAAGGTATTATGCATGGATGGACAATGTTAGTCACGAAAGTCGTGGGCTATTAACAGAAACTATAGTCCCAGGCATGGGACATCTCCCTATGAGTTAGATCAGGAAGGCCACAGACATGTCCAGATTGACACAGGTTATTGCCATTGTCCTTGGTGACCCACCATAAGTCCTTGGGAGGGGTCTTTCCTGTTGCTGAAGACACTACACACTTTGGTTGTAACACTATAGAGGAACCAATCTCAAACCAACCAGGAAAATTCCTCCCAGGTGACAACTTTCATGGTACCAGAAGATGCTATATGCAGGCTTTGGGGAAAGAGACATTAATGAGATTATTCCTCAATGAGCTCTCTCTGCTACAAACCAGGTGCTCACTGGTACAATAGTGACATGGTAATTATAGAAACAAACCAACTATTCTCTGATTGGATTTGGGGTCTGCTCCACAGGAGGGAATTCAAACCTGGTATTGTAATCCAGTTCAGAAGTCCACCTTCGGTTCCTAGGGTGGAACCTGCTATTGTTATTTTGCTAAATGCTCTTGTTGTAAATTTACCTTCTAAATGTTTGTGTTTCTAGCCACAGATATGGCTGCTGTCAACCTTGGTCAGAAAAGCTACTTTTCCCAGCGGGAAGTGATCGATGGTGAGACTCACAACTGTCGCGTACTGTACAGGGGACTGCGTAGTTGTAAATGGGACCAACCTATGAACCCCACTGTCAATAAGGCCTGGGGACCATTGAGGAAGAAGGTAAGAGCCAGAAAATGGGGAGGCTTGCTGTCGGGTGCTGTCGTCTGCCATGACGTGACAATTGTGGTCATGAGATCACAGAACCTGGCGTTACCTTTCAAAAGACCTGCACAAAATCCAAGGAGCCAAATTCCTAACCCCAACGCACGCCCACCGGTACATGGCAACACAAAAAGAACTCAGCCGTGTTTTAGAGGTTTATTGCCCCATAATGCCTTGTGTGGGAATATTTGTCTTTTACCTGTCGGGTCTTTTGCATGTATATTACTATTCATGATCTTGTGGGTTCTGTGGGATTTCTGTGTCTGCAAGTGTGTGGGGCTTTGCCTCGGTGTGTGTCTCTTAGGCATCTAATTTGGCTCTTCCCCAACCCCCCCACCCCGGCTTGTTCATCCATTTGCCCTCTTCTGGTTTCTTGGTGTTGTGTGTACGATTATAAGTGCACATCTGTTTTGAAGTGAGGAAGGATGAAAAGGGGGGGAGGGAAGGTAGGGAACTCTGTGCGGCCAAGGTTCCTTGTGGAGGAAGAGTAAAATGTTAGACAGGAAATCCACAGCAAGAAGAACAGACCTAGAATGGAGGCAGGGGGCCGAGATGGACACGTTTTTAACGACAATGAGATGGGAAACACAAAGTAGGAAGTCCCACACTTTGGGTTCATAGCATGAACTGGTGGATTCTGGGGCCATATGGTACAGAGGG
Source organism: Mesocricetus auratus (assembly GCF_017639785.1). NCBI lineage: Eukaryota > Metazoa > Chordata > Mammalia > Rodentia > Cricetidae > Mesocricetus > Mesocricetus auratus. The sequence goes on along the minus strand of NW_024429209.1, from coordinate 20,277,532 downwards.
AGCTGTAGGTCACTCCACTTTTCATATTATTTATTTATTTATTATTTTTAAAATTAAAAAAATAATTTAGGTTTTTTTTTTAGGGGTTTGTTTTTTGTTTTTTTTTTTTGGACACAGGCTTTCACATCCTTGTTCATCTTTTTGCCCTCTTCTGGTTTCTTTGTGTTGTGTGTACATTTATAATTGCACATCTGTTTTGTAATGAGGTGAGATAAAAAAATAAGGGCGTGGATTTGGGTGGGAGGAGAGGTAGGGAACTCTGTACAGCCCTGACTATACAGAGAAAGCCTGTGACAAAAAAACAAAAAACGAAACAAAACAAAACAAAAAAAACAAAAACCAAAAACAAAACCCAATTTTTTAAGAGAATTTTGAGAAATAGATAAATAAATAAATAATATGAAAAGTGGAGTGACCTACAGCTCCCTCTGAGATCAAGAGGATACAAACTGGAAAGGAAGAGGTCAAACTTTCACTATTTGCAGATGGTATGATAGTTTGCATAAGTGACCCGAAAAACTCTACCAGGGAACTCCTACAGCTGATAAATACCTTCAGCAAAGTGGCAGGCTACAAGATCAACTAAAAAAAATCAGTAGCCCTACAATATACAGTCAATAAAAGGGCTGAGAAAGATATCAGAGAAATATCACTCTTTACAATTGCCACAAAAACATAAAATGCCTTGGGGTGACATTAACAAAACAAGTGAAAGACCTGTATAGCGAGAACTTTGAGTCTTTAAAGAAAGAAATTAAAGAAGACACCAGAAAATGGAAAGATCTCCAATGCTCTTGGATAAGTAAGATCAACATAGTAAAAATGTCAATCTTGCCAAAAGCAATCTACAGATTCAATGCAATTCCCATCAAAATCCCAGCACAAATCTTCACAGACCTTGAAAGAACAGTTCTCAACTTTACATGGAAAAGCAAAGACCCAGTATAGCCAAAACAACCCTGTTCAACAAAGCAACATCCGAAGACATCACCATCCCTGACTTCAAACTTTATTATAGAGCTATAGTCCTGAAAACAGCTTGATACTGGTACAAAAATAGACAGGTAGACCAATGCCAATGGAATCGAATTGAACACCCAGATATTAACCCGTACACATACAAATACCTGATATTTGACAAAGAAGCTAAAATTATACTATGGAAAAAAGAAAGCATCTTCAAAAAATTGGCCTGGCATAACTGGCATGGAGAAGACTGCAGATAGATCCATGTCTATTGCCATGCACAAAATTTAAGTTTAAGTGGATCAAATACCTCAACATGAATCCAGTCACACCGAACCTTTTAGAAAAGAAAATGGGAGGCACCCTTGAACAAATTGGTACAGGAGACTGCTTCCTGAACATAACTCTAGTAGCACAGACACTGAGATTGACAATTAATAAATGGGACCACCTGAAACTGAAAAGCTTCTGTAAGGCAAAGGACACAGTCAACAAGACAAAAAGGCAGCCTACAGAATGGGAAAAGATATTCACCAACCCCACATCTGACAGAGGGCTGATCTCCAAAGTTTACAATGAATTTAAGAAGTTAATCTCCAAAACACCAAAGGATCCAATTAAAAAGTGGGGTACAGAACTAAATAGAGAATTCTCAATAGAGGAATCTAAAATGGCTGATAGACACTTAAGAAAGTGCTTAACATCCTTAGCTATCAAGGAAATGCAAATCAAAACAACTCTTAGACACTATCTTACTCCTGTCAGAATGGTTAAAATCAAAAACACTAATGGCAGTTTATGCTGGAGAGGATGTGGAGAAAGGGGAACACTCCTACACACTGCTGGTGGGAGTGCCAACTCGTACAGCCACTTTGGAAATCAGTATGGAGATTCCTCAGGAAAATGGGAATCAGTCTACCACAAGATCCAGCAATTCCACTCTTAGACATATACCCAAAAGATGCACATTCATACAATAAGGACATTTGTTCCACTATGTTCATAGCAGCATTATTTGTAATAGCCAGATCCTGGAAGCAACCTAGATGCCCCTCAACTGAAGAGTGGATAGAGAAAATGTGGAACATTTACACAATGGAGTACTACTCAAAGGAAAAAAACAATGGAATCTTGAAATTTGCAGGCAAACGGATGGCACTAGAAGAAATCATCCTGAGTGAGGTAACCCAGTCACAAAAAGACAAACATGGTATGTACCCACTCATATATGGATATAAGACATGGATGGGGAAGTGCCAGCCTACAATCCCACTGCCAGAGAGTCTGGGAAACAGGAAGAGAGATTATACATGGTAACCCAGAGAACCAGGCAAGATCTCCTGAGCAGAGAGGAGAAGGAGCCAGGGAGAAAGAGAGGGGAGAAGAGGAGGGGAGAAGAGGACATGGGGAAACAGGAAGGTTGAGTCGGGGGAAGAATAGAGGAGAGCAGGATGAGAGATACCATAATAGAGGGAGTCATTATAGGCTTGAGGAGAGAGCTGACACTAGTGAGATCTCCAGAGATCTACAAGGATGATACAAACTGGCAAACTAAGCAAGAGTGGAGAGGCTACCTTAAATGTCCTTTCCTGATAATGAGATTGATGACTACCTTGTATGCCATCCTAGAGCCTTCATCCCGTGACTGATGGAAACAGAGGTCGACACCCCTTGATCTCAGAGGGAGCTGTAGGTCACTCCACTTTTCACATTATTTATTTATTTATTTATCTATTTTTAAAATTCTCTTTAAAAATTGGGTTTTGTTTTTGTTTTGTTTTTGTTTTTTTTGACACAGGCTTTCTCTGTATAGTCAGGGCTGTACAGAGTTCCCTACCTCTCCTCCCACCCAAATCCACGCCCTTATTTTTTTTATCTCACCTCATTACAAAACAGATGTGCAATTATAAATGTACACACAACACAAAGAAACCAGAAGAGGGCAAAAAGATGAACAAGGATGTGAAAGCCTGTGTCCAAAAAAAACAAAAAACAAACCCCTAAAAAAAACCTAAATTATTTTTTTAATTTTAAGAATAATAAATAAATAAATAATATGAAAAGTGGAGTGACCTACAGCTCCCTCTGTACCATATGGCCCCAGAATCCACCAGTTCATGCTATGAACCCAAAGTGTGGGACTTCCTATTTTGTGTTTCCCATCTCATTGTCGTTAAAAACGTGTCCATCTTGGCCCCCTGCCTCCACTCTAGGTCTGTTCTTCTTGCTGTGGATTTCCTGTCTAACATTTTATACTTCCTCCGCAAGGCCACACTTCCTAGTCCTTTAAAATAATAGTTCCACTCTCTGGTGACCGAGGCACTCACATGTATGAACGGATGGAGACGATCCTTACTTGAACAAACACAGAACCCTTTGGTCTGTAACGGTGACCCGGCTGCATGGTACGCTGACGCAGCAGGGGCACAGCATTTGTGGGGGTGACCAGCCACTGTCTGGGTGCCTGTAAGGCCCACACTGTAAGGTGGAGTTCGTGCCTGACCCTGCTCAGGACATGCTCAGGACACGCTCAGGACACGCTCAGGGCATGCACAGGGGGACACGCACAGGACACGCTCAGGACACACTGAAGAGGCCGGGGACCCAGGGGAAAGCGGGTGCCACTGTTCTGCAGGAATGTAGCCCCAAAACGACTCCGGAACATTCTGCTCTCCTCACAGAGCAGTGTCATGGTCAGTCATCTTCAGAGAAGCTTCCTCCCCCAGTAACACGAGCAAACAGAAGCCCACAGCTGGCGATGTCCACAGAGGAGAGACCCTGGACCAGTCAGAGCTGAGGGGACGTCTCCATCAAACCCTCTCCTCAGGGCTCAGAGAGCACTGGAGAAAGGACGACAGGAGGATGGCAGGAGCCAGGGCCAAAGGGAAACACAAGAGACAAGGCTTTCAAGACACAGCAGGCTGAGGGAGAGCTGGACTCACAGACAGCATGGCAGCATGCTCAGGACACGCACAGGACACGCACAGGGGGACACGCACAGGGGGACACGCACAGGGGGACATGCACAGAACACGCACAGGACACGCTCAGGGGGACACGCACAGGGGGACACACACAGGGGGACACACACAGGGGGACACACACAGAACACGCACAGGACACGCTCAGGACACACACAGGACACACACAGGGGGACACACACAGGGGGACACACACAGAACACGCACAGGACACGCTCAGGACACACACAGGACACACACAGGGGGACACACACAGGACACGCTCAGGACACGCTCAGGACACGCTCAGGACACGCACAGGACACGCACAGGGGGACACGCTCAGGTCTGGGGCGTTGAACACCAGCCCCATGAGTAAGGCAGAAGCTGTCTCTCATTGACAGCTGCTTCCGAAGGGAAGGTTAGTTTTCTCCAACAGGACTTACTTCCCAGGAAATCCACACATCAGCTGAGGATGGAGACACAAACAGAACTCAGTGGTATTTTAGAGGATTCCGGCCTCATGATGCTTTGTGTGGGAATTTTCTTTTTACCCTACACGTCTTTTGCTTGTATACTATGGTTTGTGACTTTGTGGTTTTGGTTTTTTTTTTCCTGGGATTTCTTTGTGCAAGTGTGTGGGTGTTTGCCTGTGAATGGGTTCTTAGGCTCTTTTTTCTGCCTCTTTGTTTGTTTTGCTCTATTCTGGTTTCTGTGTGTGTGTGTTTATTGTTTCTTTGTTTTGTAATGAGAGAAAGATGAAAAAGGTTGTGGACTTGGGTGGGTGGAAATGTAGGGAAGATCTGGGAAGAGTTGGGGGAGGATATGATCAGAATATATTGTGTGAAAAATATCTTTGAAAAAAATTGTTTCAGGAAGTCATTACTGCCGTCACAACAACAGAAAGGGTAAAATAATAATTGATTACAAAGAAGAACTCTTTCTTACCCTCTTAGCTCTTATGTGTCTTTATCAATAAAGTTTTATTGGGACAACAACACTGGTTTGCTTATGTCTGTGTCTTACACATGTTTGCTTTGGGTTACCTCAGACTTTTCTGTGTTCTGTATATGACCCACTTCGTGATGACATGACAGCAATAAGCATTTGAAACAGATTCATGATTTAAGTTTCAATCGTTTTGAATTTTTCCAAGTTAGCAATACAAGCTGATTTTTTCTCTCCTGGTGCCAGATATTAAAAGAGGATGGGCCTGCTGGGCGGTGGTGGCACAGGACTTTAATCCCAGCACTCAGGAGGCTGAGACAGCAGGCTCTCTGAATTCAAGTCTAGCCTGGTATACAAATCAAGTTCCCCGGAACTCTGTACAGCCGTGGCTGTACAGAGAATCCCTGAGTACAAAGAAAAAAAAGTAGAAAAATATTTTTTTAATTTAAAAATAAATAAATAAATAAATGTAAAAAGTGAAGTGACCTATAGCTCCCTCTAAGCCATTTGGTCTCCAAATCCACCAACACATGCTGTGCACAAACATTTTGAATTTCCTGTTTGCGTTTTCCATCTTACTGTGGTTGCAAAAATATCCATCTCAGTCCCCTACTGCTTTAGCTCCAATCTTTTAACCCTAGATTTCCTGTTTGACATTTCATACTGTGTCGAGGGCTTGGGACTGAACATTTTGAGGTGTTTAAGCCACTCTACCCACCACCACCACAGGCACTGGCAGCAATGTTGGGAAATGACAGGGAGGTGTCCATGACCTCTGACCTCTTCCTGACCCCAGGTAGAATCTCTGGGATTGGATGGGGCAGCGATTCTGCTCTTGCCTCGTGACAGCCATCTCAAGACACAAAGGAGAGGAGCTTGGGCAATGAAGGCTCAGGCCAGGCCATAAACAATGTGTGCAGGAGCATGCTCCTCCATTGTCCAGCCCATCCAGGCCTGCTCGAGTCACCTCTCAAATAGTTGATGAAATTGTGCAGTTATCATTTTCAACTCCTCCAGGGCTGGTACCTCATACTGGGATAATCAACACTTTCTAACTGGTTTCTGTAAAAACCACGCATCCTTTGGTCCATTTGGACTTGAGTTTTGTGCATGGTGATAAACATGGATCTATCTGCAGTCTTCTACACGCCAGCATCCAGTTATGCCAGCACCATTTGTTGAAGATGCTTTCTTTGTTCCATTGTATAATTTTAGCTTCTTTGTCAAATATCAGGTGTTCGTAAACCTCAACATAAATCCAGCCACTCTAAACCTCTTAGAAGAGAGAGTAGGTGGTACCCTCGAACGAATTGATACAGGAGACTGCTTCCTGAACATAACTCCAGTAACACAGACACTGAGATCGACAAAGTAAATGGGGCCTCCTGAAACTGAGAAGCTTTTGTAAGGCAAAGGACACAGTCAAGAAGACAAAAAGGCAGCCCACAGAATGGGAAAAGATATTCACCAACCCCACATCTGACAGAGGACAGATTTCCAAAATATACAAAGAACTCAAGAAGCTAGTCACCAAAATACCAAATAATCCAATTAAAAAATGGGATACAGAACTAAACAGAGAATTCTCAATAGAGGAGTCTAAAATGGCTGATAGACACTTAAGAAAGTGCTCAACACCCTTAGCCATCAAGGAAATGCAAATCAAAACAACTCTGTGAGATACCAACTTACTCCTGTCAGAATGGTTAAAATCAAAAACACCAATGACAGTTCATGCTGGAGAGGATGTGGAGAAAGGGGTACACTCCTCCACTGCTGGTGGGAGTGCCAACTCATACAGCCACTTTGGAAATCAGTATGGAGATTCCTCAGGAAAATGGGAATCAGTCTACCACAAGATCCAGCAATTCCACTCTTAGGCATATACCTAAAAGATGCACATTCATACAACAAGGACATCTGTTCAACCATGTTCATAGCAGCATTATTTGTAATAACCAGAACCTGGAAGCAACCTAGATGCCCCTCAACTGAAGAATGGATGGAGAAAATGTGGTACATTTACACAATGGAGTACTACTCAGCAGAAAAACAATGGAATCTTGAAATTTGCAGGTAAATGGATGGAACTAGAAGAAACCATCCTGAGCAAGGAACCCAGTCACAAAAAGACAAACATGGTATGTACTCACTTATATATGGATTTTAGACATAGAGCAAAGGATTACCAGCCTACAATCCACACCGCCAGAGATGCTAGGAAATAAGGAGGACCCTAAGAGAGACATACATGGTCCCCCAGAGAAGGGGAAAGGGCCAAGATCTCCTAAGCTAATTGGAAGCATGGGGGGAGGGGAGAGAGAGTTCGGAGAAAGGGAAGGGGAGAAGAGGAGGGGAGAGGAGGACATGAGAGAGCAGGAAGATGGAGTCAGGGGAAGAATAGAGGAGAACAAGAAAAGAGATACCATAATAGAGAGAGCCATTATAGGTTTCAAGAGAAATTTGGCACTAGGGAAATGTCCAGAGATCTAAAAAGTTGACCCCAACTAACAATCTAAGCAATAGTCGAGAGGCTACCTTAAATTTTCTTCTCCAGTAATGAGATTGATGACTACCTAGATGCCATCCTAGAGCCTTCATCCAGTAGCTGATGAAAGCAGAAGAAGATACCCACTGCTAAATGCTGAGCTGAACTCTGGAATCCAGTTGCAGAGAGGAGAAGTGATGAGCAAAGGGGTCAAGACCAGGCTGGAGAAACCCACAGAAATAGCCGACCTGAACAAGGGGGAGCTCATGGACCCCAGATTGATAGCTGGGAAACCAGCATAGGATTGCTTCAGACCCCCTGAACGAGGATGTCAGTTTGGAGGTTTGGTTAATCTATGGGGCCTCTGATAGAGGATCAGTATTTATTCCTAGTACACAAAAGAACTTTGGGAGCCCATACTCTCTCAGCCTAGACACACAGGGCCTAGGCCCTGCTCCAAATGATAGGACAGACTTTGAAGATCTCCCATGGAAGGCCTCACCCTCCCTGGGGAGCAGAAAGGTGATGGATGGGATAGGGGGCCAGTAGGGGGTAGGGAGGTGGGGAGGGAGAAGGAACTGGGATTGACATGTAAAACAAGCTTGTTTCTAAATTAAATTTTTAAAAAGGAAAAGAAAGAAAGCAGGCTGAGCAAGCCACCATGAAGTGAGCCAGTGAGCAACACCCCTCCCTGGCCTCTGCATCAGCTCCTGCCCCAATTTCCTGCCCTGTTCCAGCTTTTGTCCCAACTTCCTTAGTTGACACACAGTACTATGACAGTGTAAGCCAAATAAACGGTTTCCTCCCTGCCCCCTCTCGGATTTGTCTTCCTATTCTAAGATTTTCCCAGTTACCCATCTACTGGCCACGCATTCATTCATTCAACCAGCCATCCCTCTTACTTTCCACATGTCCACATTTTTTTCTTGGTTTTTTCGAGACAGGGTTTCTCTGTGGCTTTGGAGGCTGTCCTGGAACTAGCTTTTGTAGACCAGGCTGGTCTCGAACTCACAGAGATCCGCCTGCCTCTGCCTCTCACATGCACACATTTACCCTGCCCAGAGAGGCTTCTCTCCACCGTGGGCAGCTGTCAGAGCACAGAGAAGTAGAGACTTGGGCATCAGCCTGTATGAGACTTCACCGACTCCATGACCACCAAAGCTCAGACAACACTGAGGAAGAGAATGGAGAGAGAAGGTAAGAGTCAGAAAATGGGGAGGCCTGCTGTGGGGAGGAGCTGCCTTCTGCCGTGACGTGGCCGCTGTAGTCCTAGCAGCTGGCCCCGTGTGCATGAGATCAAGACTGACAAACCAAGCACAGTAGGGGGAAGATCCTCCTTGAAGAGCTGTGGGCAGCGGGCAGCCGCTGGGGCAGGAGAACCAATGTTTTCTGTCGATACGGCATCTGCTGCCCGTCCCATGCTGAGTGACTCACACCGCACACACGTGTGCAGCACCGGCTAGGCCTGGTTAGTTTACAGATGAAAGCAACAGCCCCACGCACACAGACACCCACAGTGAAGACCTGTTGCGGGGCAGTGAAGAGTGACACAAGGAGAATAAGGAAGGGAATACGAGAGGAGACAGCTAGAGCTAAGGACTGCTTAAGGGCTCATATGAAAAGATTCCATCACTGGACCACCTTGGAAAATGTCCACGGTATACATGTATGCACACACACACACACACACACACATATATATGTGTGTATACAAGCATAAATCTATGTATTTATGAGAAATCCATATGGAATCGCCAAACAACAGGGTTAAGGAAACTCCAGTTAGACGTTTCTCATCACTGAAGGGACCCCCAGTGCCAGGACTGGCTAGAATCTAATTCAGTTGCTGGTCAAATGGCCCCTGGGCATGGAATCCCCCAATATCTCAGGCTAATGTCAAGGATGTTGGCTGCTCTCCTTAAATGGACATTAAGGCCCTGCTGCTACAGACATCAGCAACATAACTCATTGACCATGAAGAAGCTGAGCTGATGTGTATCTACAGCCTTTATCCCTACGGACTGGTGATCATGTTACTGGAAGGTACTCCACACACTACCAGAGGTCAAAGGTACACAGCAATCCAGATAAAGACGTGTCCCAATCTTTGTGAAGGGACACCATGAACACAGCAACTCTTATAAAGGAAAACATTTAATTGGAGCTGGATTGAAGTTGGAGAGATTTAAGTTTCTTGTCTTTAATCCGTGGACAGTTCACACAAGGATCTCCTAGGTCAAGGCCAGCCTGGTCTACAGTGCAAGTTCCTTATGACTCTGTACAGTCATGGCAATACAGAGAAATCCTGTCTACAAAAAAAGGGGGAAAAAAGGAAAGAAAAAAAATTTAATAAATAAATAGCCAGGTGGTGGTGGGGCACGCCTTTAATCCCAGCACTCGGGAGGCAGAGGCAGGCGTTCGAGACCAAGCCTGGTCTACCTAGAGAGTTCCAGGACAGGCTCCAAAGCAGTACAGAGAAACCCTGTCTTGAAATAAATAAATAAATAAATAAATAAATAAATAAATAAATAAAAAAAATTGAAGCTCCCTCTAAGCCATATGGTGCCAAAATCCACCAACACATGCTGTGCACCCAAAGCTAAGGACTTCCTGTTTTGTGTTTCCCATCTCATCGTGGTTATAAAAACTGTAGTTACAAAGATATCCATCTCAGTCCCCTGCCTCTACTTCAGCTCCATTGTCTTTCATAGACTTCCCATTTGACATTTCATACTGTGTCACGGCCCGAGAGTGAACATTTTGAGGTGTTTAACCCACTCTGCCCACCACTATGGGCACTGGCAGCAATGTTGGGACATGGCAAGGAGGTGTCTGCAACCTCCAAGGCTCTCCGTGACCCCGGGCGGGGACTCTGGGGCTGGCTGGGACTGCTCTTCTTCTGCTCCTCCTCATTCCTGCTCATGAGCAAAGATTCTTCCTTTCTTCTCAAGCAAGATAAGGAAGTGAAGTCCCAGACGGTGTGTATGGGTTCGGGGCTCTTTGGTGACACTGCCTACTCCTGTCTTTGGCTCAAATTTACAGGGTTTTGTGTGTATGTTCCCCTCTTGCTTGTACTTTATAAACCAGATATCTTCCTTATGGACTAGATTTATTCAAGATGCCTTTTTGAGTAAACATTTCACCCGTTTATCATTTCTCCAAGTTGGAAGTTTTATGTTGTTGCTTGTTGTGTTGTTTGTTTGTTTGATTTGGTTTTGAGTGGTGATATATTATTTATGATTTAATAAAGATTTCCTGAGGTATCAGAATGCAAAGCCAGGAACACCAGTTAGCTACAGAAGCTGGGAAGTGGCGGCACACACCTTCAATCCCTGGACTCGGAATGTATCTTTGTGAGTTCAAGGCCAACCAGGCTGCATGAGTGAATCAGTCTAAAAGCTTAACAGAGCTCACACCTTCAATCCCAGCCCTACTGAGGTATATAAAAGACAGGAGCCCAGTGTCTCAGGCTACATTCTGAGATTAATCTCCAGCCATACTGAGGAGAGGCAGCAGTCTGAGGTGTGGTGAGAGCTCGTGGAGACAGGGCCAACCCTTTCAGCCTGAGGTAGAGGTAAGAGCTAGTGACTGGTTGCTTTGCTCCTCTGGTCCTCAGCTTGAAGCTTGAACCCAAATATCTGTCTCTGGGTCTTTTATTATCTGTGCTACAGTTTTGTATTTTGTGGTTGTTTTTGTTTCTTTGCTTTTGAGACAGCCCTGGCTTGTCTGGAGTTCTATGCAATCCGTCTGGGATAGAACTCAAAGAGACACAGGTCCCTCTGCCTCCCATATACTGGGATTAAATTAAAGGCATGTGCTACCACACCTGACAGTAGCATTCATTTTTATATTTTTATTTTTTTGAGCCAAGGTCTCATCTAGTGAAGGCTAGCCCTGAACTCACTGTGTAAGCTAATGATGACTTTCAATTCTTGATTCTTCTGCCTTTGCTTCCCCAGGGCTAGGACAATGGCCATGTGCCACCATGCCTGACTCATACTCATTTTCTTGACAGTGTCTTTTGAAAAAAAATCATACCTGATTAATTTTGATGAAGGGTAATTTGTCATGTTTTCCTCTAATGGACTAAAATTTAAGTTGTAAATAAATCACCTATAATGTGCTAACCCTCAGCCATCTAAGAAACACAAACTAAAACCACAATGTTGTATCACTATATTCTATGAGACTAACAAAACCCAGAAGGTTCTGACAGTACCAGGTACCTCTGGAGATGTAGGAGAAATATAGTTTGCACCCACAGACAGCATATATGCCAAACTGAATGGCTGATAGTTTGGTAGACAGTTTGGCAGTTCAAGATACGCTTAGCACAGAAACCTTGTTTTTATAGACACTTACCCAATAAAACATTCCAGTCCACACAAAAACAAGTACATCGTCATTTCAAAACCCCAAATATAGGAGTAACTGCATTGTCTCTCAGCAAACCATGGAGTATTTCTACCCTTGAGCCTATCCATCAGTTCAAAGGTATGATGTACATACAGGAGAGATGGACACCATAGTCATTCTGTAGAGTGGGCAAACAGAATCAGTCCTCCATACTGTGTGCTTCCATTACAGAACATGGGCCGTCACTGGCTACCAGGACTGGGAGTTAGGAAGACAGTCACCTCTGAGACTTGAGGGGTGCTGGGCTACTTCTTCATGCCCACGGCTTCATGCTGTGCTCTGTCACCAAAATTCATAGAACTAGCCACGAGAAGGTTTGGCATCACTGTGTGAGGAGAGCAAAGTGGCATCTCTCACGGAGAGGAGAGGCTCACCAGCTCTTTTACATGCTGCGTGTGACTTGTACATGCACGTGTGCAACACGTGTCCACATGTGTGAATGCAGACATACATGCAGGGACCACCTAAGGAGGTCGAAAGACAGCCTCAGGTGGTGGTCCCTGTCTCCTGCCTTGCGTGGAGGTGGTCTCTCTGTTGTTTGTTTCTGTGCACAGCAGGCTATAGAGACCACAGGTTTTCGGGAATTCTCTTGTCTCTTGCTCTCCACCCTCCTCATCCCTCCGTAGGAGTGCTGGGATTACAGTCAAGTACTGATGCGCCTGACTTTATCTGGATTCTGAGGTTCCAAACTCGAGTCTTTAGGCTCACACAATGTGACGGTTAGCTTTAGCTTGACACGACCTAAAATCACCTAGGTAGAGTGTCTTGATGAAGGATCGTCTACATTGGGTTGGCCTGTGGGAGTGTTCTGTGGGGAATTGTCTTAATTCTACTGATTGAACAGGGAAGACCTGCCTACTGTGAGCATGGTGGTCCTCAGGTAGGGGTTACTGAACAGTACTCGGAGAGTTGGGAAATTGAGCTGAGCACGAGCTCTCCAGTACGCTCATTCCCTACTCTTGATGCAGATGTGCCGTGAACAGTGAACTACAACAAGCCCTTTCTCCCTTAGGTTGATTTTTTTTGTCAGAGTCTTTGGGGGAGTGTGCCGTCCCTCAAGCCCGTGAGCAGCCCTTTTTAAAGGGCAACATAAGCAAAGCATTGAGAGCAGAGGTCCACTGTGTGGTCCCCTGGCTCTCCAGCTCTAAGTCTGCCGGCTTCTTACGAAGAAGGGCTTAACTAGCGGTAAGCCGTTGTGGAGTGCACCGGAGCTCCCAGGGACTTTCTTATACGATGCCACTGAGAGAGAGAGAGAGAGAGAGAGAGAGAGAGAGAGAGAGAGAGAGAGAGAGAGAGAGAGAGAGAGAGAGAGAGAGAGAGAGAGAGACTGGGGATACTCCCTGCCCTGTCCGCAACACGGTATCTGAAGTTTGTATCAGCTGTCTCTGCACCTAGGGGGATTGGAGCCTCAGCTGCCTTCCAGCAGAGCCTCCCACTCTCTGGAGCATGTGTGTATGTCAGCCTCCTTCCCCGGCCTCCGTCCTGAAGGCTGGTAGAGCAATTCAGGTTTTGATGCTCTGTGTACCCCTGGAATAGGAGCGCGATTTCATTGTAACCAATGAAGAGAGAAGAGGCCTCACTGCCCACCCGTTCCTCTTCTCCCTTCTCCAGCCTGCCTTGCTGTTCGATGGACAAACACAAGAGGCCAGGGGTGAGTGGAGATGGAGGTGTCAGTGAGCAACCCACCTGGCACCCCGCCATCGTCACTAGGTGCCAGCATCATCCAGAGCTCCGTGTGCCACCCACGTTACTCTGTTCCCTCAGGAAAGTCAACCAGTGCAGGCTAGCGTGCTCTAACAGGCATATGTCTTGTGGTAGTTTGAAAGAAAATGGTGCCCAAAGGGAGAGGCACTATTAGGAAGTGTTCCTGTGTTGGAGTAGGTGTGGCCTTGTTGGAGGAAGTGTGTAACCGTGAGGGTGGGCTTTGAGGTCTCCTTTGCTCAAGCTTATGCTCAGTGTGGCACACAGTTCACTTCCTGCTGCCTGTGGGTCAAGATGCAGGACTCTCAGTTCCTTCTCCAGAACCACGTCTGCCTGCCTGGCCGCCATGGCGATAATGGGCTAAGCCTCTGAAACTACAAGCCAACCCCAGTTAAACTTTCCTTTATAAGATAAGAGTTCCTTTATAAGAGTTGCCATGATCATGGTGTCTCTTCCCAGTAAGAGAAACCCTGACTAAAGATACATCTTTAACCCCCAGCCACGACTGATGGAGCACCACACTGTGGGCAGAGGCCTGTGGGTTTTGTCCCCAATCAGCAGCAGGGGCTAGAGATATTGTCCCTTTTGTTCTGGAGACAGGGTGGCAACAGTTGCATCCTCACAGCCTCTTCCCATACAGTCTGTGTGGAGAACACATGGTTAAAATCCACGGTACCTTCTCCTCCCCCCAAACCTCACAGCCTTTAGTCCAAGTAGGACCTTCTGCAATGAGGTAGGATGCAGGAGCAGGCCACCCAGAGCATGCTTGGGGACCCCACTGATGCTTGGGGTCTGCAAAGGAGTCTGTCAAAGTGCACAGATAGGTGTACATCATCAGCTCTCCCCCAGAAACCTTTCTGTGTCCCCCCCCCCCGCTCCTAGTGCCATTATGACGCAAGTGTCTGAGCCGAATGAAGCACTGTTTTTAATGTATCGCCCACAGATCTCCCCACGTCCGCTGGCTCATGTGTCTAGAGGGAGGGCCGTGACCACAAAACCAAGATCGAAGATCACCCACCCTCAGGGATGTGGGCAGATCTTTTAATTTGTTTAAATTGTTTGCTAAAACTAATGGTGTGGCTCTTAATTTCCTGGAGCTTTGGGCAAACAAAGCAGGGCTAAATAAATAAATAAAAAGCCAGCTTCCAGTCCATTTTCTATCCACCTCCTCCCAGAGAGAGAAGGTGAGTGGGTTCCTGCGGCTGACAAATGCTGGCGGCCTCGAGCAAGGTCCTGTGTCCCTGCGGTGGGGTGTGCGCCTCCCAAGAGCCTCAGAAGCCAGCTGCTTCCACCAGGGCTCGGTGGGAGCCTGTGCCAGCCATAAGACACGAGCGCATGACCACATCCAAGTCAAACGCTTGCTGCCTGCAGGACTCTGGGGGTGAGTGGAGGACGAGAGGAGCTGTATCTTGTTAACCTTTCCTCCTAGGGGCGTTTTGCCCTCTCTGCCACTTCATGTTCCGTTTCCCTCACCCTCGGAGCACAGAAATAAATATTGTTTTTTCAAAGCTAGCAGGAACAAAATATAACAGGTAGCTGTCCAGACCTGCTTTAAAAGAGTAAGCTCCAGCTCTGCTAAGAAATAGCACCCCTGTTGGCCTTTGTCACATGACCTGGACCAGAAAGCCAAGAGCACAAAGGAGCCAAAACTCAGCTTCTTGCTGTTATCATGTTAAATCCATTAAATATGTAAGGAAGGAAACATCTTTCTGGTTTTTTTGGACCTAGTTGAAAATATCAGGGACCAGGCTAGAGTTAATTAATGCCCCCAATTAATTAGCCCACAGCTGGGGAGGTTCCAGGTAGAACCCCCCCCCAAGTTCACACCTGTCACAAGGTGGACCTTGACAGCCCCCGCCCCTCCACGCCGCCTCTGCGGATGCCTAATCTGTAGCCCCCCGCATCTGGGTCAAGAGATAAGCCTCACCTCATACCTTGACCTCAGAGACAGAGAGCAGGGCCCTCCGAGCAGAACCTGAAGGGCTCTGCAAGGGGGGGAGGGGCAGGGGGCTCCACGCTACAAGGAAAGACTGCTGAGTTGCTTCTGGCGAGTTGGAAAGTGCTCATCAATTATTCATGTGACTGGATACACAGGGATTTTTATCATGTAGCATGAATCAAGAGATAAAAATTCCATTTCGGGGTACGGGTGGGGGTGGCATGGAAAGTGATCCCTGAATGTTAATTTTAAATGGGAAAGGAAGGAATGGGGGGAACCCGAAAGCGCTTTTGCCTGGGTCCTGCTTGGAGCATTGGAGCATTGAAGAGCGCCCCTCCACCCTGTCCTGAAATTTTGTTTCCATCATTCCCAAGACCCCCAAACCAGGCATCCCAATGGAAGGGAAGCCACATTCTCTCCTCCCTGAGTTCAGACCACCAATAACTGATGGGTCCCCTCCAGCCATGATCCCCTCTGCACCCCAGGAGCTCATAGTGGAGGGTGAGTTTGTGGGTAACACTCCCTTCCCTACAACACCACCTCCCAGGCATTTGGAGTCATACCTGCTGGTCTACTCCAGACTGAAATCCTAAACTGAAAACAGTTTCTTTTTCAAACATCTGCCTAATAAGGCTGCAAGCAATATTAGCAGCAAGCCTAAGACAATGGGTCCCATCTGGTCCTGGGCTCTGTGGTCCCAGCTGAATAATAGCCAACCTTTAACATGCTTTGGCCACAAAAGGACATTTTGCCAGGCCTGACAGCACAAGCCTATCAGGAGGCTGAGGCAGGAGGATCAAGATTCAAGGATTACCTGGGCTACAAAGTGAGTTCAAGACCAGCGTGGGCAACTTAATAGGACCCTGTCTCAAAATAAGAACTAAAAAGAGGAGCCCTGAGGAATGGCTTAACAGCTAAGAGCACTGGCTGCTCTTCCAGAAGACCTGGGTTATGTTCCCACGAGGTGACCTGAAGCCACCTATAGCTCCAGTCCCAGGCATCTGACACTCTTTTCTGACCTCCGAGGACAGGGTATACATACTTACAAGGCAAGCATAGGGTCTACGTACTTACATCAGACAAAACATTCATATGTAAAAAATAAATTTGAAAAAGACAAATAAAAAGGGCACTGGGGATGTAGCTCAGGAAATGTTCTTTAGTGTGCTTAAAGCCCTGGTTTCCATCTCTAGTACCAAAAATATTCCAAGTGTCTGGTGAGATGACTCAGTAGGTGAAGGTGCTTGCCATCAAGCTTGACCAGCTACACAGTTGAATGCCCAGGACCCACATGACAGAAGAAGAAAACCAACTCCCAATAGTTACCCACTGGCCTTCATAGGGACACCATGGCACGTACCCACACCCCATACACAAAAATAAATGAGCACCAAAACCTGTAAAGTACATGATTTTATTTTGTCCTGCATGGCCTTGCCCCTGACAGTCCCCTAAGGGCTCATAAAGTAAACCCAAAAGACGAGTCTGTACATTGATAGCTAATTTTGGTATGAAATTTGACATCGCGCTTGGAGACGTGTAGGTAGGTTACAGCAGGATATAGAGATACATTTGAATAGAGATAGAGATAAGTAGACACAGAGGTAGAGAAACACCAAGAAGAGGATCAAATGTCCAGGGTCAACTTCGGCTGTCCCCAGCTAGTGGGAGTATATATGCCTGTCAATTTCTTCTTCATTCTACTTTCTCTGTATTTTCCAAACAGTATATTGGAAGCACTGCTAATTTCATAATGGAAGAGAAATAATAAACTTTGTGCTTTTAAGGTAGTGTATTAGGAGTCTGTATTGATTTTTACATGGGAGGATAACAGCTCACTTTATAACCGCCGGCAGTATGAAGGACACTGACTTGGCATTATCTTCCCCCTTCCACAAAGCGGGAGAATGTGTCTCGGTAGGTGTGCCCTTTCTTGGAGCCAGCTGGTAGATGGGAAAGGGGGTAGGCAGGGGGACTCTGCCTGGAGCAGCCATTCTACAAGCACATGGAGGTCTGAGAATATGGGGCCTGGCCTGTATTCTGAGGTCCAGGCAGAGTGACATCCAAGGTGAACCTGGAAGGGGCGGAAACTCTAGCTCTGAAGAAACATCTATCCACCTTCTTGACCCTGCTGCTACTCCTATGGGAAACCACGAGCTGTCTTCATGAAAAAGTGTCTCTTGAGACACACTGGGCTGTGTCTTCACAGGTTAGGGGCTGTTAATTCAGGGATGAGTTAGTGAATCATGGGTTTCATTAATGAATTGTTACTAATTAATTAGTGAATGTGAAGGGAAAATACCCACACTATTCATGCAACAATTGTGACAACTACAATGTCAGCCAGCACCCACCCTCACATCCATCACTTGCCAACCCATCCATCCACTCATCCATCCAGTCATCCATCCATTCATTCACTCATCCATCCACTAATTCATCTAAGCCTCAGTCCATCTACTCACTCACTTATCCATCCACCCACCCACCCATCCATTCATCCATCCATCCATCAATACCTCAGCCCATCCATCATCCATCCATCCATCCATCCATATCTCAGCCCATCCATCATCCATCCATCCATCCATCCATCCATCCATCAATACCTCAGCCCATCCATCCACTCATCCATCGATTCATCTATCTAAACCCTAGTCTATCACTCACCTCTCATCCACCCACACCACACATCTATCTAAGCCCCAGTCCATCCACCCATCCATCCACTCACCCACCCATCCATCCAACCATACCTCCATTTAAGCCTCAATCCATGCATTTACTCATCCATCATACACCTATCCATTTAAACCTCAATTTATCAACTCACTCACCCATCCATCCACCCATCCATCTAAATATCCATCGTCCATGCACTCATCCATCGATTCGTTTATCTAAACCCTAGTCTATCACTCAACTCTCCATCTGTCCACCCACACATCTATCTAAGCCCCAGTCTATCCACCCATCCATCCACCCATCCATCTATCCATCCACACATTCATCTATCCATCCACCCATCCATGTATCCATCCATCCATTCACCCATCCATCCACCCATCCATCTATCCATCCACACATCCATCTATCCATCCACCCATCCATCCATCCACCCATCCATCCATCCACCCATCCATCCATCCATCCATCCATCCACACATCCATCTATCCACACATCCATCTATCCATCCATCCATCCATCCATCCACACATCCATCTATCCATCCACACATCCATCTATCCATCTGCTTTCTCATCCCTTCACCCAGTAATCCATCTATTCTTTCAAACATCTACCCTAAGCTAAGCCCTCCAATGTCACCACTTCTCCACAGCCACACACAACATCCAGATGAAACAAGAAGAAAAACGCCTAAGGCAGGAATAGGGGTTGATGAGGAAGGTCTCTGGGAGCTCAAGGGGTTTCCCCCACGCTGCCTCCCAAGAATCACGTAGACAAGAATCCAGAAGTTTGGGGGCAGGCTGAGAAAGCAGACTTCCAAGGCCCAGGTCTTTCCCAGCTAGGCGCCACTGAATACCAGCCATGTGGCCTTCAACTCCTTTCCAGGGAATTTTGTCTGAGAAGGCTGGATCCTGCTCTGGTCTGGCCCTCACTCACACAGGGCAGGCCGGGAGGCCACCTGGATGGCTATTTGGGTACCCGATAACTAAGCTGGGCATCATTTCTTTGATCAGGCACCCTGACAGAAAGCAAAGGAAACAGGGCATTTGTCGTCAAGATTTTGGTCGATCTCGTCCTTCCTCAGCGCCTGTAACATG
Source organism: Mesocricetus auratus (assembly GCF_017639785.1). Taxonomy (NCBI): domain Eukaryota; kingdom Metazoa; phylum Chordata; class Mammalia; order Rodentia; family Cricetidae; genus Mesocricetus; species Mesocricetus auratus. The sequence continues at coordinate 20,258,328 of NW_024429209.1, read as the reverse complement.
GGCTAGGATGGGGGGGGAAGTGGGTGTTTAGAAGTTGGGAGACCAATTCCAGATTCATGGGGGATCCCTAGCACCCCATGTCTGTCAAGAACGCCCTATAACTACCCTTTACAACCACCCTTAAGAAGATTCCCTCTATGATTGCCAACTCAGTAAGCAGAGCTCTGCAGACTCCAAGGCATTGTTGCCCTGCGAAGCAACCGCACCAGTGGCAGGTGAGGCTTCTACCCCAGACAACACAGCCATGCTGGATCTTCTACCCCAGACAGCACAGCCATGCTGGATCTTCTACCCCAGACAGCACAGCCATGCTGGATCTTCTACCCCAGACAGCACAGCCATGCTGGATCTTCTACCCCAGACAGCACAGCCATGCTGGATCTTCTACCCCAGACAGCACAGCCATGCTGGATCTTCTACCCCAGACAGCACAGCCATGCTGGATCTTCTACCCCAGACAGCACAGCCATGCTGGATCTTCTACCCCAGACAGCACAGCCATGCTGGATCTTCTACCCCAGACAGCACAGCCATGCTGGATCTTCTACCCCAGACAGCACAGCCATGCTGGATCTTCTACCCCAGACAGCACAGCCATGCTGGATCTTCTACCCCAGACAGCACAGCCATGCTGGATCTTCTACCCCAGACAGCACAGCCATGCTGGATCTTCTACCCCAGACAGCACAGCCATGCTGGATCTTCTACCCCAGACAGCACAGCCATGCTGGATCTTCTGGACACTGAGATTTTTCCTGATGGTTCTAGAGCTACAAAAGAGGCCAGGAGATGAGTGTGGCAACCTTCCTCTTGCAAAACAGAAGGTTGAGATAATGCAGCTTTTTATCCTTTTTTTATTTTCCTCCTTCCCTCCCTCCCTCCTCCCCTCCCTCCCTCCCTGCTTTCCTCCCTCCCTTCGTTCCTCTCCCCTCTATCCCTTTCCCCCCTTTCCTCTTCCTTTCTCTTTCCTTCCTTTATTTTTAAAAGTAAAGACAGTTTGAAGTCACAGGTGAGTCGTAACTTTAATCCCTCCTTCCCCTCTCACTTGGTCCCCTCACAATCCCAGGAGAATCCTGTTCAAATGTTATGTTGTGTGGCCGTTCTCAGGACTAGGTGTGATGTCACCACCATGAATCTGAGCAGCAGTGACCACCAGCATGACACTCTCAGGAGGTCTCCACTGCTGACATTCCTTGGTGGAGGTGGGGGCAAACTCTCACAAACCTCCCCTCCCCCCACAACTCACTGGGGGCAGGGTGGAGACCCTTTGGTAGGATGGCTGCCTGGAGCTATCCAGAACACTTTTCAGTGGAACAGCTTTATATGAGCTGTGTGTGTTGTGGGTGGGACTCTTCGGTGATATACATAAGCCACCCAAGGGACTTGGTGGGGTAGCTGTGAGTCACTTGTGTTCCTGTAAGACCATTTCCTCTCCAAGTCGAAGCTGGATGGAGGTCTTTCTTTGATCTGTCAGTAGTCTCCCCTGGAAATTTCTGTAACGCTATTTTTTTTCCTTGTTTTTACGGGTGCATGAGGATGGGTGTGACATGAGGTATGTGTGGAGGTCAGTCCTCTCTTCCCACCTCTACATGGATTCTGGAGAGCAAAAGCAAGCCACTAGTTTGCACAGCAAGCGTTTCTGCCACTGAACCCTCTTACTGGCCCCCTTTAACTTCATTTTTTGCTTTGTGTCGTGTTGAAGGCTGTGTTGTCTAAAAGCAGCTAAGTTCCAGGTAAGCCACCCCTACCCTGTCCCTGCTCCCGTCTCTTCACCCGTGGGCTAAGGAGTGTGGGCCCATCACTCGGGCATCCAGCCTTTTCCAGCTTCCCTGCTGTCCTGAGTATTGCTCCCTCCCCCTCCTGCTCCCCGTCTATGTGGGCCGGGGACAGCATTCTTCTCGTGCTGGGGCTGGAGAGATGGCTGTAGCATGGAGCTAACAGGAGCTACTGGCTCGCTTTGGATGTGAGGGACACCACAGGTGGCCACCCTGTGTTCTCGGCAATCAACAGTTGTAGTGGGGAAATCAGCCAATGCAGCCTTCCTGCCTGCCGCCCCCTGCGAGGGGTTCCTACCTTTAACAGCAGCGTGGTAAGTTCTGAAAGATCAAATTAGAACTCCACCTGGGACGGCCATGCAAAACCCCCCTTTTCAAACAAACAACAAAGAGAGAAAAAAACTCGCCAGCATTTGAACTCCACGTCCTGGGGCTTGCAATGCCTGAATTCAGAAGGCCCAAAAAGGTCAGTCATCCAGTGATGGGCAGATGGGCAGAGACTCTTAATCTGCAACAGCAACTTTTACGAATTTATGGATGCCTAGTTGCCACAAAATCATCACAATTATGCAAACGAGAGTCACCATGAACAGCTGTCCTCTGGCCCTTAAACAAACTTACTGGGGACGGGGACAGCAGTAGGCCAGGGGAAAGAGAAAAGAGGTGTCTTGGTCCCTTCTGGAAGGCTCAGCCCACTGAAGTGGGGCAGCTAAACCTAGGAAGCCTTCTGAGGGCCAACCTGACTGCTCCAGCAGGTGCCTGGACACAAATCTGCCGCAGGGAGACAGCCTCTGGCCTCTTCCTCTTCCTCCATTCTTCCCATTCTTTCTCTCTGTCCCTTCCATTCTCAGCCCTCTCTCCCTCCCCGTCTCTCTCTCTTCCTCCCTCTCTCCTTCTTTTCTCTCCTAGCTCCTGACACCACCAGGAGTAGGCCCTGGGGACCCACACACAACCAGCCCGGTGTGCACCTGCGGTTCTGTCGCAATGGCGCCGGTGTTCCCCGTGGGGAGGAGCAATCTAGAATCGCTTTCTCCAGCTGCATCACGCTCTTCCTTAATGAAATCCTAACTTTCTCGTGTCTCCTTCCCAGATGGCCACAAGGCTTGCTTTACCACATAGGGTGTCCCTTTCAGTGCCTGACTTGGTGAGCTCTGGGGACCCCATTGGTGGCATTCCGCCCATCTTAGCAGCTGCGTGGCCTCTGCACTGCCACCCCAAACACGACTCCCTTGGATGAGTCCGGTGTCATGGTGGCAGGAGGAGGAGGAGTCGGGGTAGGGGAGGAAACATGACCCGGACAGCTCCAGGCTTTGCCTAATTACAGAGAGAGGTGCAGGCTTGGCCGTTTTCACTGTGGTCCTGAGCTAAGAGTATCTGGAAGGCCTCAACAGAAATCTCCAGGGTCCGGGGCCCAGAAAGGCTAAGAAGAGCATTCTGCATCTCTAGGCCATTGCCCTTCCCAGGAACAGCCTGGCCTGAGTGCAGGGAGCGTGAAGCATGGGGCTCTGACTTTGTCGGGAGGCTTCCTTGCCCTGAGCAAAAGCTCCTGGGGAGGAGAGAACACTGGAGGCAGGGCTCAGGAGGGTGCTGGGGTGTGGGCTGCCAGGGCTGCAATGCCCGCCTTGGGCTGTGCACCGCTTTGGGGCCGTCTCCACCTTTTCTGGCAAACGAAACCTATTAGTGCATAGCTGAGCTCTCCAGGATCCTAAGGGCAGGAGTCCTCCCTGTTGGCTTCCTAAGTCCTCCCTGATGGTTTGCTAAGTCCTCCCTGATGGCTTGCTAAGTCCTCCCTGTTGGCTTCCTAAGTCCCTGTTGGCTTGCTAAGTCCCTGTTGGCTTGCTAAGTCCTCCCTGTTGGCTTGCTAAGTTCTCCCTGTTGGCTTGCTAAGTTCTCCCTGTTGGATTGCTAGCAAGGACGAACAAGAGGTGAGGGAGGAGCTGGTGCTGGCTGTTGTGGTGGGCACTGACCATCTCCTGTGACTCTCTTCCCAGGGCTCTGGGCAGACCGGAGTTAAGGGACACATGACCCTAGAAACCTACAGTCTCAGCTCCACTGTGGGGCTGTTATCGTCGGTAAGCGTCGAGTTTCTCGCCATGCCAATAAAATCACTGCACCGAGGCTTGCTCATGGGGAGGCTCGTTCCTTCGTTCCTCATGACCTCTCACCACGGCAAATCCAACTCCACAAGAGAGAAGATTGCCCAGTGGGGCAGCTGGCAGGGGTCTACTCTACAGCAGGGCAGCCCTTGGGTCAGGCCCTGAGGTGAAGAGGGTAGAGATTCTACACAGCCCAGGCTTCAAGGCTCCTGGTGCTAGGCCTAAGCCCAGCGTTATGTTCTCCACAGTGCTTTTCAGTCAAAGTCCTCTCCGCATTGGCCCCGTCACCAGACGGAGAGGTCCTTTGCGTCCGTCCTCTGCACCCCTCTGCTGAGGGAGTTCAGATCACACAAGCAATCACACATGTCCACACCCCCACACACACCCAAGGTTTCTGTTGACGCTTGGAACACGTCTCTTTGTTGGAGAAGGGGCTGTCCAGTGCCTGGCGACTGCTTGCAGCATTGCTGGCCCCCTCCCCACCCTTCCCTCCAACTCACAAAATTCTGGAAATGTCCCCTGACATTGCTAGGTGTCTTCTGGGGGCAAAACAGCCCCTGCTAGGTCTGACTAGTTCAACCCAATCGGCTTGGTTTTCACAGGAAGCACAGGATTTTGTTATTGTCGCTCTGAGCAATCAGGAAATCAAGGGCACAGCAGGGACCCAAGAAAAACAGCAGAGCCTGGGTGGCTGCTAATCGGGACGCTGATTTTCCCCATTTGTTCTCCCTTGGTCTGTATTTGAAAATGTCTTCGCCAGAGGATGACAGGCATCAGGCTATGGTACACATGATGCCAGACACGTTCCAGACCAGCCCTCTAGCTGCTGGGACCAATTCCCTCCACAGCAATTCCTGGTTAAAAAAAAAATCTCCTTATTCAAACAATTTTTGCTTGAGGTGGGTAATAAAAAACCACTGCCTCAGGTTGGTTTTTTGTTTTGTTTTGTTTTTGGAAGGGTTGGGGGGGTTCACTTTTGTATTTTTTTTTTATCTAATTTAGGTCTAGAGCTCTCTATTTTGAGATGACATTTAGATACAGATTAACCAATTTAAAAAAAAACCATAGCTACCCCCTAATGAGTGAACTCTGATGAGAGCAATTTCAAAACTGGGAAGGGGTCTGAGGAGATGGCTGTGTCACGCAAACCTGAGGGCTTGAGTTCTAACCCGGGCACGGTGGCACTTATCTGGCCCCAGCTCTGCAGAGGTAGCTACAGGAGGCCCCTTGAAGCCTGGTGACCAGTCTTGCCAAACCAGTGAGCCCTAGGTCGGTAAGAGATGAGTCTCAAAGAGTAAGATGGAGAGTGATTGAAGAAGATGGATGTCAACCTTTGGCTTCCACACATACACACTGCAGACAGGAGCACACACACACACACACACACACACACACACACACACAAACCGGGGGTGGAAATTAACTTAAATACACTTCTGCGGCATCCCAAGGGGAATAGAAATTGGTAATTGTGCTAATTATTTAAAACAAAGGAAATTATCAACAGAGACTTCATTTTGTACTTGGCAAGTCGCAGGCGAATCAACCCGGCCAGCTGTTTCACTTATCTTCTGACCGAGGCTGCAATCTTGAAATTCAAAATAACCAGCTCGAGGCAAACACAGCAGCTTCCTTGATTTTAAAGCCATCTGGATAGCAAACCAGAGAGTGGCTACACATGAAGAAATATGTGTGCGACACGCAGGACGTTAGCTGTGCTAATGAAAGCTGTAAGACTAAATGAGCCCCTGACAAGCCCTTCCAAGACACAGTGGTTCACCGCCAAAGTCAGTCTGCAAAATGAAGATCAATAGCCCAATACAAAGGGGAGGGAGGCTATTAAAACCAACTTGAACTCGAGAGCTTCTGAGCTGAGAGCTGGGGGGACTCTAGGGGAGCAGTGAAATTCTAAAATGGGCACAAAGGACAGCTATAAGTTGGCCTGGGCAGTTGGGTCGCTTCGTTCCTGACCCGAGTCCTTTGTGCAAAGTTCAGCCCTGACCCCACCCTGTTTGCAAAAGACTCTGAGACAGGAAGCCACGTCTGGAAAATGAGATGTCCAGAGGGGCAAAGGCAATGGAAGTGTCACGTGGAGAAGAGGGAATGTAGACCTGTTGGTGGAGGGGTGACCAATGGTTCTGGTGGGTCCTGGGACAGCTGGTGGAGGGGTGACCAGTGGTTCTGGTGGGCCCTGGGACAGTTGGTGGAGGGGTGACCAGTGGTTCTGGTGGGCCCTGGGACAGCTGGTGGAGGGGTGACCAGTGGTTCTGGTGGGCCCTGGGACAGCTGGTGGAGGGGTGACCAGTGGTTCTGGTGGGCCCTGGGACAGCTGGTGGAGGGGTGACCAGTGGTTCTGGTGGGTCCTGGGACAGCTGGTGGAGGGGTGACCAGTGGTTCTGGTGGGCCCTGGGACAGCTGGTGGAGGCACACTGGTACCCACTATGGCATCTGCCTTTGTACCAATTTTGAACGTTGACCTGGGTCCTGCTATGACTTTCTTGCCTTCTTCGCTGTCTTCAGCAGAACCCTTCAGCTTCCCTAGACCTGTGTCTCCATCAGTGAATTGGGAATGGTGACAGCTGTGGCCTTGGGACACTGGAATCTGACGGGACAATAGATCGTGTACTTAGTACTCAGTCTAAAATCCAGGTGACCACGGAGCCACACTGCAGAGTGAAGCCTTTCCCAGAGGCTCCAAACCCAGAGAAGAGTGAGCAGTGGCCTGCTGTCAGCCAGTACCACCGAGCCCAGATTTCCTCCCACGCTGGTTTACTGAGTGTCCTTCAGAGCTCTGCAGCTCCCTAATGAGCCATGCACCTCACATTATACAGCCACACCCAGCCTTTCCCATCTCCTCGATTGTCTCTGACTCACAACGAGAGTCTCCATCACCAGGGTCCTCGTCTGTTCAATGGGGATGTGGGCGGCTATTACGCTAATTGTCGGGGCTGGAGAGATGATGGCTCAGCAGCTAAGAGAGCGCTATGCTCTTCAGAGCTCTGTTTCCAGGGCCCTCGTGAAACAACCACCCATAAACCCAGCCCCGGGGGGATCCCATTCCTCCAGCCTCCGGCACTCAAGGGCGTACACCTTCATGCAAGCACAAACACATAATTAAAAATAAAAAAGTTTAAAAGGAAAAAAATCATCTAGCTGAGTGGCGCCCAATCAGTCGAGCCAGTGAGCGTACGCCGGGTGCCTGCCTGTGTAGGTGCTACGGCTGGGGTGAAGTGGAGGACCCAATCAGGCAAATGACAGTCAAGGAGGACGGAATCCCAAGAGTGGTGAGCACCAGACAGGATGGGTATAAGGGCTCCTAGCTAGGGCTGGGAGGTTAAAAAAAACGTTCCCTAAAAAGGTCACAGCCGAGCCAGAACTGAATAATAGGAGATGCTGTTGGCTGGGAGAGCAGCAGACAACCACCACACACCTGCAGTCAAGAAGCTCTCTCTCTCTCTCTCTCTCTCTCTCTCTCCCTCCCTCCCTCCCTCCCTCCCTCCCTCCTTCTCTCTCCCTCTCTCTCTCTCTCTCTCTCTCCCTCCCTCCCTCCCTCCCTCCTTCTCCCTCCCTCTCTCTCTCCCTCCCTCCCTCCCTCCTTCTCCCTCCCTCTCTCTCTCTCCCTCTTCCTCTCTTCCTCCATCCCTCCTTCCCTCCCCCTCCCCCTCCGCTTCCCCCTTCCCCCTCCCCCTCCGCTTCCCCCTCCCCCTCTCTCCCTCCCCATCAGTAAACTACTTTAGGGCTTTCTTGTATCTTGTACAACAGAGAAGGGCTACACTTTTGCTATTACCCCTTCATGATTTAGACACAGACTTTTGAAGACACTATAGCCAGGTAACTCTAAGCTTTCTTCCCTTAAACACTGATCCCATCAACTCTATAAATAATGATCCCATTATTTACAGGATTACTTTTACACCTACAGTGAAAATCACACTAGAATTTATCTCTAATTCATTTCTCCCTCTCTTAGCGTCTTTACTGAATATCTCCACTGCCCCAGTGGCTTCTTGCTGCTAATGCCTTGGTTTAGACAACGCCTTGATTCTTCTTTGAATTTCCTGCATCTTTCTCGGCACCCTGACTTACTGTCATCTTACTGTCCAGAGGGTCGTCGAGCCTCTGGATCTTGGACAGCTGGCATCTGAATCTCCAGGGACACGTCTTTCTTTCTGAGCCTTCGCTGGGATCTCCACGCCTTTCTCGCCTGTTTGTTCCTCTGCTCCGTGAGGCACGGAGATCTGACTCTGTCTTCCTGGCCTCATGCACTTTCCCATTGCATTTGCCACTGGATGTAGACTTGATGGCCCCATCATCTCGATTCTGCAGCCCAGTCTCTGTGGGGAGGGGTCCTTGCGACCATCCTTCTCTCCCTATCTCTTTTGTTCTGCTGATTTGCCAACCGAAGACCGTAGGTGTCCTCCACTGACTGGTTTTCTTTGGGTATCTGGAGCTCAGAGGCTCCAGATGAGTGATGGCTGGGCCTTCTACTTGGGGTTGTTTCTTTGACATTCACAGCGTTGGTACTCTGCTCTTGAGCGCGTTGATTCTGTTTGCCCTCAGGTCTTTCATCTGCAAGGGGTCAAGCAATGTGCAGCTCTGCTTCTCAGGGACGGCTCTCTCACCTGTTGCTCCTTGCACTGGAGTCACAGAGTAGAGGCCCCCCCCGGATCTCAGCTTCCCATCTCTTTCAGACTTCCTGGGTGGCAGTGAAATGCTGTCTCTGCTCTGTGGTGCCCCAGGGTCTCTGATGTCTACCAAGGTTTCCAAGGGGTTCTCAAGCATTCTGCAGGCTCGCAGAGGTGTCCCTGGGTCTGGCCTTTGCTCTGGGGCGTCCTTACGGTTACATGTGTCACTTCACAGCTGCTCAGTGTGGTTTGCTGTTTGGATTATTTCTTCAGAACCAGCCAGGTCTTAGACAGATTGGAGCTCCTCCTACTTCCCCTTTTTAATCCAATCCAGAACACCAGTCAGACGTTAAGAATGGTCCTGCCCAGTTAAGGATGGCTTTCCAACCACAGTTTATCTAATCTAGAATATCCCTCACAGGCATGTCGAAAGCCCTGTCTCCTAGGTGACTTTAGATCCTGTGAAGGTGACCATCATATTAACCATCACTAAAAATGGCACCTGGCTGGTCATAGACAGTATCTCGGTGTCTATGGGAGTTCACAGACCAGCCATCCTGGGATGTGTCATGGCAAGAAAGAGATCCTATCTCAAACAAAATGAAAGGCAAGGACCAACAGCTGATATCGCCCTCTGACCTCCACACAGACACCATGGCATGAGTGCGACTTGAGTTTTTGTGTATGAACATGCACACACACAACACACACATCATACATACACATACAAATGCACACATCATACACACACAAAGACAAAAAATACATATCTAAGCTTTCCTCCAAAGCCTCAATCCTGAATTACACAGGAAGAGAAGTGAAAAGTAATAGCTCACACCCAGCCCCACTCACTCCCACCAAGCGTGTGCAAATATGGAGCAAGACGTGATGTGTTTAACTTGGAACCACTAGTGACCACCGCAAACAGAATGGCTTCTTCTTTGGCATCGACAGTTGAGGCTGTCTTACCATGTGTCTTTGGTAGCTTGTAGTATCTGCTGGACGGGTGGAAACTGAAGTCTACTGTTGAACCCATCAGCTTTCATGCGAACCTGCCAGCCTCCTTCTCCCCCCCCACCCCCAGTAACCTGCCACCCCTGAGACTGAAGCCTCCTGCTCATATGCAAGAATGCCTGGACTTTGACCACAAGCATGGTTTACATTTACTGGGTCTCTGTCTTAGTTACTTTTCTGTTGCTGAGATAAAATACCCTCACAAAAGCAACTTAAGGAAGGAGGGGAGGGTTGGCTTTGCCTCACAGCGTAAGTTAGGGATGCTGCTTGGCCACAGGGAAGTCAAGGCCACAGGAGCTTCAAGCAATTGGTCACATTTGTCTACAGTCAGGAAGCGGCAAGAGATGGGTGTCGGCTCTCAGCTTACTCTCTGCTTTTATGCAGACCAGGACCTCAGCACGGGGAAGGGTGCCACCCATAGTGGGTGAGTCCTCCCATTCAATCAATGTGATGAAGATAATGCTCCGACAGACACACCCAGTGACCTGTCTCCCAAGAGGGGACCCCAGGTTGATCATCACGGCTTTGTGGAGTCCCACGGTACTCGGCATTTCCGTCTACCTCTTCTGAGAGTCAATGAAGGTGACCCCCAGAATGTCAGAGAAGGTGAAAACCTCCCATTAGAGGGACAAGCCTCAGGTTGCTAGTAAACTTCAGAAAGAAAGTTTGGGACTAAATGTTGTCATGGGATGTTCAAAGGTAAGTGCAAAGTGTGTGTGTGTGTGTGTGTGATGTGTGTGTGTACCACAGTGTGTATGTGTGTGAGATGTGTGTACCACAGTGTGTGTGTGTGTGTGTGTGTGTGTGTGTGTGTTTAGGAGCCACTTCTACTAATATTAAACGAGGTTGTCTTATTTTGTTTTTAGGTTAGGTTGATTCTATGCATATGAGTATTTTGCCAGCATGCAAGTCTGCACACCACATGCATGCCTGGTGCCTACAGACATTAGAAGAGGGAGTCAGATCCCCTGGAATTGGAGTCACACACTGTTGTGATTCTCCAGGTGGGTGTCAGGACTGAACCCAGGGACTTGTACTAGAAAAATGCATGCTTCACTATTCCAGGCTCCCTCCCCCTTAATAAGCACAGATCCTTTTCCCATACAGCATAACCTGAGTACAATTTCCCCTCCCTCTACTCTTCCCACTTTCTCCCCACCTCCTCTCCCGTCCAGATCTGCTCCCTTTCTGTCTCTCATGAGAAAAGAACAGGCTTCTAAGAGATAACAACAAAACATAATAAAATAAGACAGGATGAAAATCATCACATCAGAGTTGGACAAGCCAAGCCAACAGAAAAATAAAAGATCCCCCAGAGAAGGCACAGTGGGGCTGGAGAGATGACTCAGTGGTTAAGAGCATTGACTGTCTTCCTGATGGCCCTCGTTCAATTCCCAGCACCCACACGGCGGCTCACACTTGTCTTTAACTCAAGCGGATCCAACTCCCTCACACAGACATGCATGCAGACCAACACCAATGCGCACAAAGTAAAACATAAAACGTTCAAAAAGAGAGAGAAGGCCTAAGCACCAGACACCACTGGTTTTACACATTTGGGCGTTCCATGAAAGTGCTAAACTGAAAGCTACTGTGTGTGTGTGTGTGTATGTGTAATAACTGAAAGCTATAATATATATTATATACAGCTATATATATAGTATATACATATATAATACATGTGTTATGTGTGTATATATGTAGTATATACACACATATATGTATATACTATATGTATGTATGTATATATGCCGAGTATCTTGTTCTCCTGGTGTCCTCCATCCCCTCTGTCTCCCCCACTCCTTCTGCTTCTTTTCCTCAGGGTTCCCTGAGCTCTGAGGGGAGGGATTTGATGGAGACATTCTATTTAGAGTTGTATATTCCAAGGTCTGTCTGTCTGTCTGTCTGTCTGTCTGTCTCTCTCTCTCTGTAATATCTGGCTGTGGTCTCTGCATTTGTTCCCGTCTGCTGCAGGAGGAAGCTTCTCTGACGATGGCTGAGCAAGGCTCTGATCTGTGAGTACGGCAGAACGCCATTACAGGTCATTCTGTTGTTTTGTTTTAAGACCGGTGGTATTTGGTTTCACCCTAGATCGAAGGGATATTTAGACTCTGGGCTCTTGGTCAACCAAGCAGCATCAGATATGGGTCCCATCTCATTGCCTTAAGTCAAATCAGACGTCAGTTGGTGTCTTGTTAAGGTTTCTGCTGCTGTGAAGAGACACCATGGCCACCACAACTCTTACAAAGGAAAACATTTAACTGGGGCTGGCTTACAGTTTCAGGAGTGTAGCCCATGGCCATCATGACAGGACACGGTGGCGTGCAGGCAGATTGGGTGCTGGAGAAGGAGCTGAGAGCCCTACATCATCTTTATCTGCGGGCCGCAGAAGCAACTGTGTGTCACACAGAGCACAGGTTGAGCTCAGGAGAGCTCCAAGCCCACCCCCACAGTGATGCACTTCCTCCAGCAAGGCCACACCTCCTCCAACAAAGCCCCACCTCCTAATAGTGCCGCTCCCTCTGGGGACCGTTTTCTTTCACATCGCCGCCGCAGTGGATTACTCCCACAAGATTTGTGTCCTTATTGTCCTAGCATGTTTTCAGGAAGGACACTTGTAGACCAAAGGTTGGGTTGATGTTTTTGTTTCTCTTTGGGTAGCCTTCAGAGTACCTTTCCGTGCCGTAGACGCTAGGACCCGAGGGTGAGGTTCTAGGTAGGGACCAGTTTAGCCTCTCTATGTCCAGTGAGTTGTGTGGGTGTTATCTTCAGCAATGGGGCCTTGCACTCAGTTTGTCTTGGCAACAGCCTGGGCTGTTTGGAGATTTCCATGGGATCCTTTTGACCAGCATCTCAACAGGAACTGGAAGCTCCATTTGGTGACAAGAGATGGCCAATAGGGACTCCATTTCCTCTATTATTTAGACACTTCATTGGGATCGCCTTCTTATATTACAGGAGTTTCCCCTGCACTAGTTTCCATATCATCCCTAAAATGTCCTTCAACTCTAATATTTTTCCCTGATTCTCCTCCACACCCCCACTCCAGTCTACCCATAAAATCTATTTTCCCCTCTCAGGAGACCCCCCCAGTCCCTTCCTATATGACCAACCTCTCTGGAGCTACAGACTGGAGCTTGGTTATCATTTATTTAATGGATAATATCCAGATATAAGTGAATATACACCATATTTATCTTTCTGGGTTACCTCACTCAGGATGATTTTTTTCCTAGTTCTATCCATTTGCCTGCAAATTTCATTATGTCATTTTTTTTCAAAGATCTGAGTAATACTCCACTGTGTAAATGCACCACCTTTTCTTTATACGTTCTTCTGTCAAGGGACATCTTGGCTGTTTCCAGTTCCAGGCTATTGAGACTGGAACACCAATGGCCATGGCTGAGCACGTGTCCTTGCAGTAGGGCAAAGAGTCTGTAGGGTGTATGTCTGAGAGGGGTACGGCTGGGTCCTGCGGCAGATCAAGTCCCATATTTCTGAGGGACCTCCATAATGCTTCCCACAGTGACTGTACAAGTTTGCATTCCCATCAGCAGTGGAGGAGTGCTCCCCATGAGCCACATCCTCTCCAGCACGACTGCCACCTGTGTTACTGATCTTAGCCATTCTGGTGGGTGTGAGATGGAATCTCAAAGTAGTTCTGATTGGCATTTCTCTGATGACTAAGGATAACGAATATTTCTCTAAGTGTTCCTCAGCCATGTGAGTTTCCTCTGTTGAGAATAATTCTCTGTTTAGATCTGTACCACCATTTTAAAATTGGGTTATTTAAGTTTTTTTGATCTACAGTTTCTTGAGTTCTTCGTATATTTTGAATAAGTGACCCTCTTTTGAATGTGGATTTCATTTTTTAAAAAAAGTTTCCTATTTTTTAGGCTGCGGCTTTGTTCAAATGACAGTGTCCTTTGCCATGCAGAAGCTTTTCGGTTTCATGTGGTCCCACTTACTAATGGTTAATCTTAGTGCTTATGTCAATAGTGTTCTGTTCAGAGAGCCTTCCTCCGTGGCAATGCATTCATGGCTGTTCCTCACTTTCTTTTCTATCAGGTTCAGTGTACCTAGTTTTAAGTTGAGGTCTTTGATTCATCTGTAGTTGAATATGGATCTATTTGCATTCTTCTACACACAGCAACCATACAGTTTGACAAGCACCATTTGTTGAAGATGCTTGGGTTTTTTTCCAGTATGTATTTCTGACTTCCTTATTAAAAATCAGGTGTTCATAGGTGTGTGTATGTTTATGTCTAAAGAACACTACCTACTCATCAAAGGAAAACTCCACTAAGATGATATGTCAGTTTTTAGCATCTAATGCCCCAAACACAAGGGCATCCATTTTTATAAAAAGAAACATTGACCCTCATGCACTGATAGTGGGAGACTTCAATACACCACTCTCAACAACAGACAGGTCATCTAGACAAAAGCTAAACAGAAAATGCTGGAGCTAGCTGACATTATAAACCAAATGGATCTAACAGATATTTATAGAAAAATTCACCCAAACACAAAGAATATGTATTCCTCTCTGTGTTTTTTGTTTGTTTTTGTTTTTTTGAGACAGGGTCTCTCTGTATTGTTTTGGAGGCTGTCCTGGAACTTGCTTTGTAGACCGGGCTGACCTTGAACTCACAGAGATCTGCCTGCCTCTGCCTCCCGAGTGCTGGGATTAAAGGCATGTGCCACCAATGCCCAGCTGTATTCTTCTCTGTGATTCATGGAATTTTCTCCATAACTGACAACATGCTTGGACATAAAGCAAGTCTCGACAAATGCAAGAAAACTGAAACAACTCCCTCATCCTATCTGACCACCATGGATGAAAGCTGGATCTCGTCACCAGAAGTCCAATGTGCTATCCATGGCACCACAGAGCCACTAAAGCTGGATCTAAACAACAACAGAGACAGCAGAAAGCTTACAAAGTCATGGAAGCTGAACAACTTTCTACTGAATGAAAAATGGGTCAAGACAGAAATAAAGAAACAATGAAAGACTTTCTAGAATGCAATGGAAATGAAGACACAACATACTAAACTTAAGGGACACAATGAAAGCTGTGCTAAGACACAAGACCATAGCACTAAGTGCCTACATTAAAAAAAAATGGAGCATGTTAGCAGCTGAAAGATCTAGAATATAAGGGAGAAGTAACATCCAAAAGGAGTAAACAGCAAGAAATCATCTACTGCAGGGCTGAACTCAATAAGACAGTAAAAGAGAATAATATGAAGAACCAATGAAAGGAGTTGGTTCCTTGAGAAAATCAATAAAATCAACAAACCCTTATCCAAATTAACTAAAAGGCAGAGAAAGAATATCCAAATTAACAAAATAAAAATAAAAACTCACAACACATGCCAAGGAAATCCAGAGACTCATAAGAATGAACATACTTTAAAAACCTGTACTCTATAAAATTGGAAAATCTAAAATAAATAGATAATTTTCTCGATAGCCACCACTTACCAAAGTAAATCACGATCAGGTAAGCAATTTAAACAACCCCTGGTGAAATAGAGGCAGTCTGTTTGTTTGGGAGAAAAGTCTCCCAACCAATAAAAGCCCAGGGCCAATTGGCTTTAGTGCACAATTCTACTAAACTTTTAAAGAAGAGTTAACACCAACACTCCTCAAATTAATCCACAAAATAGAAACAGAAAGAACACTGTCCAACTCCTTCTATAAGGCCACAGTTACCCTGATATCCAAACTACACAAAGATCCAATGAAGAATGAAAAAATAAAGACCTGTTTTACTTATGAACATAGATCAAAAGTACTCAATAAAATACTTGCAAACCTAATCAAGAACACATAAAAAATATCGTCCACCATGATCAAGTAGGCTTCATTCTAGAGATTCAGGGATGGTTTAATACATGAAAATCAATACATGCAATCAACCATATAAACAAACTGAAAGAAAAAAAAACATGATCATCTTATTATATGAAGAAAAGGCCTTTGACAAAATCCAACACCCCTTCATGGTAAATAATACAAGGGACACACCTAAACATAATAAAGGCAGTTTACAACAGGCCCACAGCCAACATCAGCTTAAATGGAGAGAAACACAAAGCAATTACCCTAAAATCAGGAACAAGTCCACTCTCTGTCTCTACTCAGTATACTACTTGATGTCTAAGATGACTGAAGGAGATCAAGGGGATACAAACTGGGAAGGAATATGTCTAAGCTCATTATTTGCAGATGATATGATAGCATACATGTAACCCTAAAATTTCTACTGAGGAACTCCTTCAGTTGATAAACACTTTCTGCAAAATAGCTGGATACAAAATTAACTCAGTAGCCCTCCTACACACAAATAACAAATACGCTGAGAAAGAAATCAGAGAAACACCCTTCACAATAGCCTCAAATAATATAAGATATATTGGGGTAACTCTAACCAAGGAAATGAAAGACCTGTGTGACAAGAACTTCAAGTCTCTGAAGAAAGAGATTGGAGAAAATATTAGAAGATGGAAAAATCTCCCATGCTCATGGATTAGTAGGACCAATATAGTAAAAATGGCCATCCTACCAGAAACAAACTACAGATTCAATGTATTCCTATTAAAATTCCAACGCAATTCTTCATAGATCTTGAAAGAACAATTCTCAGCTTCATATGGAAAAACAAAAAAAGTCCAGTATGGCTAAAACAATCCTAAGCAATGAAAGAACTAGAAAGTCTCTCCATTCCTCATCTAACGTTATACTACAAAGCTATAGTCATAAAACAAAAATATGGTATTGGCATAAAAACAGTCATGCTAATCAATGGAATTGAATTAAAGACCAAGATAGAAACCTGTTTTTTTTTTAATTAGTATCAGATGAATGGATATGACCATGGCAGGTCCACATAAAAATACTTATTTTCTTTTGCTGAATGATCAAGTGGGGGCTAGGGAGATGACGTAGCCAGTGAAATGCTTGCCTTGCAAACATGAGGACCTGAGTTTGATCAGAACCAAGGCATGGTGGCATTTACTTGTAACCTCAGCACTGGGGAGGCAAAGATAGGCAGATCCCTGGGCCTTCTTGGCCCCCCAGCCTAGCCTAGTTGGCAGTTATTACCAGGCCAGTGAGAGGTTCTAGGAAAAAAACAAACAGGTGAACAATGCATGAGGAATGACATCTGGGGAGAAAATGGCCTGTGGGGACCCCACTCTGCACACTCTAAGCCCTGAGGGAGGACATCGTGTGATGGGGTGGATACAGAGGGGCTCCGGCAACCTATTCCACCACAGGTGAGGACAGTAAGGCTTAAGGGCCACTAAAGTGAAGGCGACAGGAGCCACCTAAGGAGCTACAGCTTATCCCAGGGTCATCATGGTCCAAATCATGTCTGGGGACTTTTCTCCAGTGATGCCTGCAAGGTAAGGAAAGTTGGCTGAGTGGAGGGATCACAGAGGCTGCGGCCATGAGAGGCCAGGAGGAGAGAAACGGAAGCTGAGCATGACTGTGGATGGTTTCTCTTGAGACAGACTCTTCTGGATACAGTAGACCACGATGAGGGCAGGGAAACTGAGGGACACCTCCTAGTGTCTGGCCCTCCTCTCCCAGGGCTCTAGAAGCCATAGAGATGGAGGTCAGGTCCAGGGATGTAGGAAACACAGACAGAAGGATCCTGGAGAGAGAGAATAATCCTGCTTACACCCTCTGTCGCCACAGGCAGGGTCATTACAAATTAACTGAAGGACGTGAGGGTTTGGAGATCCCCAAAGCCAAAGGTGGTGGTGACAGGACACTCGGGTAGCCATGGGTAGAGAGACTCCCGGAAGGAGAGTAGAGGGGAGAGGCCTCTGCAGACTGTGAGGAGGAGGAGCAGCAGTGGACTGAACATGATGTCCAAGATGGCGACCAATGTGAGGGAGCCTGGAGGACTAAGGACTGGGGCGTAAGGAAAGGGCATCACGGTGCAGAAGCTGCCCTGCCTTAGCTCCCTTTGGCATGGAGGGTGGTATGGCATTGGAGACCGCGGCTTCCAGAGCAGAAGTTAGGGCCCAGCAGACGCTCTTTCTCCAGCCTCCTTCAGCCCTGCCCCTACCTCCCCCACACCACCCTCACACCATACACACCCCCACCGGCTCTCCCCGAAACCAGCAACGTCTCTTTTTGCACAGAAATCGGTTCAGGACAACCAAGGAGAGCAGCAAAATCCCATTTTCCCCCTGTTTTAAGAAATTATATCCTTATTAATCAGGAAACATGACATCACTCCACTGCCACCCCCCAGTGAAGCATCCTCTCCTGGCTTCCCAGTGCCCAGGGGGTCGGGTTAGAGAGACTAACAGTTCAGCATCAAGCCGGCAGCCCACCCCACGGCTCTGATTGCAATGCAGCTCCCGAGCGAGCGCATTTGAAGCTGGTTTACATTGTCTTTGCTTGGCTGACCTTGTATGCTATTGAATTGGAAAATGTGGTTTGTATTGTAAGGCCTCTTAATAATGTATTAAAAAAAACAAAAAACAAGGGACTTTTCCATTGCAAATGAAATATGGAACTCCATATTTAGCATGGAGAATGCCTCAGCTTGTTTTGAAACATATTTTTCATTAGCTAGACTTCTCACCGTAACAGAGATTTAAATTTTATTTTAAAAACAGCCTGCCATGCCCTACGTGCTCATGTATTTATGTGTACTCTTTCAAAGAAAACTATCTAGAAAGATATACGCACCAGTAGTGATGGTGGCGGCTGTGAAGAAAATGAGAAGATATTATATTTCTGCATGCCGGCTTCATTTTTCAATATGAGAATTGTTCCTGGGTCTGGTGGCACATGTCTATAATCCTGCACATGAGAGACCGAGGCAAGAGGATTAAGAATTCAAGATCAAGCTAGAGATAGACGGAGGAGATGGTCACTTAGTAATGGCGACATTTTGAGATGATACCATAGTTGGTAAAAACAAAACAAAACAAAACAAAACAAAACAAAACAAAATTCTCAGTGGACCTTCCCAAACTAGCAGGGCACGATTTCACTAGACAATAGAATCTCATGGTTCTACCATGGGATAGGCAATCTCTGTTGGACAAAGACATTGTGTGTGTGTGACTGTGTGACAAGAGAAGTTGCCTGAGGCCTGCTCCCCACCAGCCCTTCATTAAGTGCTGTGAACTGAGGTGGCCCTGCCCTGGAATTCTCAAATGAAGGTTCTGACCCCTAGGACTGTCGGATGTGATGTTGTTAGGAGATAGCATCTCTGAGGCTATTGAGTTAGACCGGTGTCATTGGGATCCCTAACCTGAGGTGACTACTGTCCTCATTAAGAGCGGACATCTGGACAAGGACATACAAAAGGGTTGCCTATACGAAGGGATGCAAACAGAAGGTGGTCATGTACAAGTCACAGCCATACTGACTGGGACCCAGGTGTGACACAGAGCCTGATATTGGGGTTCAAGCTTCAAGAAGAAAGATCATAAAAGCAAAGCAGCCAAGCCACTAGCTCTTACCTCTACCTCAGACCAAAATGGCTGTCCTGGCTCCATGAATCCCCAGAGTGCAATTCTCGCCACCAAACCTCAGGCTGCAATCCTGTCTCCGCCAAGACTCAGACTGCAGTCCCAGACTGCTTCCTCTCCTCATTGGGGCTAGAGACAAATTCTCACATGAGACCCTTTGCTTCTTCCTTTCTTTCTTTCTTTCTTTCTTTCTTTCTTTCTTTCTTCCTTCCTTCCTTCCTTCCTTCCTTTCTTTCTTTCTTTTTTCCTTCCTTCCTTCCTTCCTTCCTTTCACAATTCTCAAATCCTGGGATAGAAGGCGTGGGATCCCAGGTGCTGAGATCACCTTTGTGTGAGCTGTTTCTCTTTAGGACTGGATCAATTTCATGTAGCACAGTGTGGCCTTGAACTAACCGAGATCCGCCTGCCTGTCTCCTGAGTCCTGGCATTAAAGGTGTGTGCCGCCACCTCCCAGCTTCTATAGCTAGCTAGTGTGTGGCTGGCTTTGCATTCTGAGACTTCAGGCAAGCTTTATTAAACCATAAATAATGCATCACCATACTCAATAGTTCAGAATGATTCCAACCCACTGATCCCGTGACCTCTCCTCCAGCCTCTGCCTCTAGTGTATGAGGAAAGCTCTTTCCATTTTCTGTGACACTAGGCAAGACCCTGACTGCCTGAGTCTAGCTGGCCCCATCCTGGCTGTGGATTAACTTGGGACAGTCCCAAGGCACCAGCATCCCTCAGCCACCCTCTACTCTTCTACCTCCGTCTGCTTTGGGAAACAGGCTCTGCGTTTTACGTACAGCAGGAGCAAGCCTCCCTCCTCAGCACTGCCCGTTTCTCCCTCCTTGGTGCCAAGTCCAGACCTCTCATACTCTGTGTGACCACAGGAGCCTCCAATGGTCCCCCTAGCCCTCCACTCCTCTGCCTGTCACCCAGTTCTGTGCCCTCTTCACAGCTTCAGCGCTCCCAGAGTCTCCCACAATCGTTGGGACCCAGGCCAGCAGCCCACCAGGCTCATGCACTCTCTCCCTCTGCTCTCCTCGGGACCACCAGACCCATTCAATCAATCTCCCTTGTGTGTGTGTGTAGAGACAGAGAGAGAGCCAGAGAGAAACAGAGACAGACAGACAGACAGACAGACAGACAGACAGACAGACAGAGAGAGCTGCTGGGGCCAGAGGTGGACATCAGTGCCTTCCTCAATAGCTCTCCACCTTATTTTTTTTGAGACAGGGTCTCTCACTGAACCTGAGCCAGACTGGCTGGCCAATGAGCTCCAGGGATCCCCGGTCTCCACCTCCCATCCTCGGCACTGCAGATCCATACTGCGTGTCCGGCTTTTCTGCGTGTGCGTTGGCGATGACTTGGACCCTCACACTTGAGCAGTGCCTGGGCTGCCTCCTCAGCCCCGAGTGAGGCCCGCTACTCTCACCTGCCCCTTTGCACGTGGGTTTGTACCCTGAGCTTCCCACCTGTCTTAGTTGGGGTTTCTTTTCTTTTCTTTTTTTGGTTTGGTTTTTCAAGACAGGGTTTCTCTGTGTAGCTTTGGAGCCTGCCCTTGCTCTGTAGACCAGGCTGACCTCGAACTCACAGAGATCCGCCTGCCTCTGACTCCCAAGTGCTGGGATTAAAGGCGTGTGCCACCAACGCCCCGCCTAATTAAGGTTTCTATTGCTATGAAGAGACACCATGACCATGACAACTCTTATAAAGGAAAGCATTTATTTGGGGGGTGGTGACCCACAGTTTCAGAGGTCTAGTCCATTATTGTCATGGCAGGGAGTAGGGCCACGTGCAGGCAGACACGGTGCTGGAGAAGGAGCTGAGAGTCCTTACTTTTGACTCACAGGCAACAGGAAGTGGTCTGAGACATTGGGCGTGTCTTGAGCATAGGAGACCTCAAAGCTCACCACCACAGTGACACACTTCCTCCAACAAGGCCACGCCTCCTAATGAGACTATACGCCACTCCCTACGAGCTTATGGGGGCCAATGACATTCAAACTACCATAGGAGACACTGTCGTTCAAACCAACATACCACCCTTGGAAGCCACCTGGCAGGCTGTTTGCAACTGTGAGATGCCAGACTAAGGACACTCAATTTTCTTTCTTAGCAGCGTCCTCACACCCAACACGGTGCCCACCTGGGACGGGGGCTGCCCCAGCATGTCATGAACCGAGGTACCCACTGCGCAGTGACTGTGTACTTGGGGCCCTGAAACCAGCCTGGGCTGCAAAGCCTCCCCGTAGCCACGTTCACGATGCCTCTTTGTGTCCCTCCCTCACCTGCCCCTGGCTCTGGAGAGGTTACCAGTAAATAAAAGCACTAATTGCATCTGCTAGCGTTCTCTTCCAGGATTCAGAAAACCAACCTGCACTCATTAACCCTGGGGAAGCGGGGGCCAGCGCAAGTGTGCCGTGCCTTTCTCTGCTCTTACAAATCACGCGTGAGGCCCTGACCCCTCCGCACCCCAGAAGTCTACACTGGGGCTTTTCCCCAGCCGTGCCGGGAAGGGGAGCCTGGTGCACCCTCCAACCCAGGCTGGAGGGGCGCAAGGAAGTTGGCCATCTGCCCTTTCAGTGGCTGGGAGACTAGGGCATGGGGACACCAGCTAAGGCAAGCATGTCACATGCCAGGCTTCTCGCTCTAAGTCACAACAAGGGAAGGCGCGCACGTGCAAGCGCTTTCCTATCCCTGCTGACTGTTCTCACACTCAGCGTCTGACCCCACTCTGCGACAGAGAAGGAAACTGAGGCTGCAAGGCAGCCTCCCGCCGGGGTTAAGACCGGTTACAGGACCCTATAGCCAATGCCCATGCCCTAGAGAAGCCTGGGCCACAGAAAGGATAGCAAGCAGACAGGGGGGGGCGGG
This sequence comes from Mesocricetus auratus, assembly GCF_017639785.1. NCBI lineage: Eukaryota > Metazoa > Chordata > Mammalia > Rodentia > Cricetidae > Mesocricetus > Mesocricetus auratus. Next base: position 20,236,447 of record NW_024429209.1, on the reverse strand, counting down.
GCATGGGGAGTTGGCAGGCCTTTAACCCGGAAGCGTATGCCTGTGTTTCACTCACCCTGTCTATTAAGGCCCAAGAAGAGTCCTGGGCTCTCTTTGTCAACTCACTGCCGTGATACCCCGGACCGGTTCTGAGCCAGGGCTGGTGTTGATAGCGTGACTGGCCTCTTGGAGCATGACGTTGGTCCTGGTAACCATTGTGAGCATGTGACTCACTTAGGATGCTAGGCACGGAGAATCGTGAGCCACAGGGCAGGAGCCAGCGTCCCTGGGCACTGGTGGCAAGAGGGAAGGTGGGAAGTGACCAGACTCCCAGCGTCCTCTGCAGAGGGGCAGCGGGAGGTGCCAGGGGACTGCCCTCCCATGCGGCAAAAGCCACGAGAAAGGTCTAGGTAGGTGACACCTCAGACCAAGAAGGATGAACCAGAGAGCTTGAAAAACCATTTTCTGGCTGAGGCGGACCACAGGCGCTAAGCTCCCACCGTGAGCCACCCGCGGGTGAGTTTAAGCTGGGGGCAGCTCACAGGTTCCCAGATGCAAAGGGCACAGGGCGAGAGAGGGCCAGCAAAACCAAACAGCCCTTCCTTCCTATCCATTCTTTGGGAATTTCCACGTGTGCAACGGACGGTCACACACGTGTACAATGGACGGCGACCACAGTTGCGCCCCCCCCCACCGCCCACCCCTGTCTCCAAATCTCC